>NC_068355.1:51123610-51423610 GCF_020536995.1 Dreissena polymorpha | reverse complement strand
CAACTAAATCAGTTTAGTCAATACATAAACTAGGCATCTTAAACCATATTCAAACGCATCAGCTAAAACAATACATGAACATGTCAGCTTAAACGATATATAGTCATGTCAGTATAATCAATATGCAAACACTTCAGCTAAAACAATACATAACCACGTCAGCTAAAACAATCCATGAACATGTCAGCTTAAACGATATATAACCATGTCAGTTAAATCAATATGCAAACACTACAGCTAAAACAATACATAACCATGTCAGCTAAAACAATCCATGAACATGTCAGATTAAATGATATATAGCCATGTCAGTTAAATCAATATGCAAACACATCAGCTAAAACAATACATAACCATGTCAGCTCAAACAATACATAACCATGTCAGCTTAATCAATTCATAACCATGTCAGCTAGCACAAAACATGTTAGCTTAAACAATATAAACACATGTCAGTTAAAACAAAAAATATCCCAGTCAACTTAAAAAAACATAATCATGCCAGCTTAAACAATACATAATGCTGCAAGCTCCAACAATATACAAATGTGTCAACTAAAACCACACCTAACCATGACAGCTTTAACAATATGCAAACATGTCAGCAAAATACATACAGACTGTTTCTACAATCTATTATTAATGTAAGCCTATTTCATGAATATTTGCACAAATAAATCCAAGCTCATTTAAACAAATTTTATTTGTCCATATTTTTGTTAAAAAGATGTTTTGGATTGCACATTTTCAAGTTGTGTATGATCATAGGCCACGAAAATATTGGATTGAAAATTACATATTAAAAGTATTTATTATAGTTGTAAATTAAAAGCAAGTCACCAAATGTATTTAGTGACTTGACTCAGATAAAAGTAACAAAAGTCAATTCTAATAAAATGTGTTGTTGATAAAGTTTAAAAGCTTCAAACTCACAGAAAAAATGTGTTTTAAATAAAGTTTAGATGGCTTAAAAACATGAGTACGTGTTGCATTATCCTCTCCGTGGCTCATAATTAAAAGTCAATTAAATATGTTGTCTATCAGTCTTGATAATATCAGGTGTCTGTTGCAGAACATAGAGGAACTGACAGAGACCTATGACAACATTATCGGTGATGTCTTACTGTCCGCCAGTGTTGTTGCCTATCTGGGACCATTCACTCTGGCCTACAGACAGGTGAGTTGTCATTATGTCCCAGTCCTTTGTCACCTTTTAGCTTGCTTAATTACCTCAACTGAGCATACAGTAAAGTCAAAGCTTTATAGTTGAATGATTTGAATGCAACTTATTTGAAAATTATATAAAACAAGGAAATATGAAATATCTTGAGCTGTTTTGGGGTTATTCAATAGTGTTGCGTTTGAAGTGTGATTGAGTGTTTGCTTCTATCTAACCAGCCTATCAAAGTCACTGAGTTGTAAACACAAAGATGCTGTCATTTTCCAACATTCCCACAATTAGTGTCCCCGTGTGTTTACTGTAGTAGACAGACACCGGTATTGGTCTGTCTACATCATCCTTTTCGGTAACCACTTCTGCCAGTCTCTGTCTACCATCTCTGTCAACCTGGATGATTTTATTAGACACGAATCCACATACCAGAACTTGCCCCATCTCTGTCACATGGAGGCCATGGAGTAGTAACTTATCTCCCGAGTCCAGTGAACCCATCTCTGTCACATGGAGGCCATGGAAGGCTAACTGATCTCCCCAGTCCAGTGATGGTTCTTTCATTATGGAGATTACTGTGCCATTCTTGGACAGCGTGACTAGCTGGTTAGGGCCATAGCACACCAAGTATATCCTCTCTCCATCAGCACTCACTGCACAGGATGGCATGGTTTCTAGGAAGATAATAAATAATATATGTGTATTATATGGATAATAATAATAACAGATTAAAACACTTAAATTGGCTAAAAAATTAGCAGGATGATTAATTTCATTCACTTTTCATTTATTTATTGATATTGATCGTAATTATGTTGTAGGACATTATGTTTTGGTTTGGTATATAGCTCAAACGTTAGATTTTACTTGGAGAAATTGAAAGATCCAGTGATAGCAGAGGTATTTCAAGCACAGATAAATTGCAGCCCTGAACATCTTAGACAATGACATGACACCATAACCAACAACAACATCAGTGTCCCATTGAAATTGGCCGAAGAAGTGCTTGGGAGAGAGAGAATGAAGAACAAGTTATGGGTGTCTACCAAAGTCATGGACCTATGTGACAAAAGAAGAGAGCTGAGGCATTAGAAAGCCTGGACTCAAGGGCAAATTACCAGAAAGCAAACAGGGAGGTAAGGAAGAAGATGAAAGATGCAAGGGAGGAATGGATTGAGGAAAAATGCATCATCATCGACAAAGAGATGACTGCAGGAAGCAGTAAAAAGGCATACAGCACCCTCAAGACCCTCACAAAGACCAGTCAGCCGAAGTCCAGTGTTGTATCAGACGCTGATGGGAATCTCCTTACCGAGAGTGCCGCAGTTCTAAACAGATGGACTGAATTCTGGAGTGACCTCTACAACTACGTGTTTTAACCAGACTCCAGTCTCCTTCAGAACGATCCCAGACCAGAAGCATATGACGAAAGTCAGTCCATACTTAAGGCAGTGGTGGAGGAGGCAGTGTGTAGTCTTAAGGCAGGAAAATTTCTGTCCCTTCTAAGCTGATTAAGCATGGAGGAGAGGCAACAACTCCAGCAATGACAGCACTATCCTAAAAGATCTGGGAGGAGAAGTGGCCAAAGGAGTGGACCCAGTCACTTGTCATATTCCTGCTGAAAAAGGGTAACCTCAAGTTGTGCGAGAATTACCGACCCATTAGCCTCATCAGTCATCCCAGCAAAGTCATGCTGCTTATCATCCTTAATCATTGAAAAGTAAGGCCAAGGAACTGGTGGCCGAAGAGCAGGCAGGATTCAAAGATGGGCGGAGCAAAGTGGAACAGATCTTCAACTGCAGAATCATCATTGAGAAACACCTGAAAGACCAACCTGAGCTCTTCCACAACTTCATTGACTTTAAGAAAGCTTTCGACCACGAGTGGCATGATGGCCTATGGCATATTATGAGAGGATTCAAAATTGACGAAGGGCTGGTGCAAGTCATTCAAGAACTCTACAGAAAATCCAGCAGCGCAGTACTTATTAACCAAAATCAGGGGGACTTCTTCAGGACATCAGTGGGCGTCCATCAGGGATGTCTGCTCTCTCCCGTCCTGTTCAACCTTTTCCTTGAGGAGATAATGCAGGAGACTCATCATGACCACCACACCTCTATCTCCATCGGTGTAAGACCATTCTCTAACTAGAGATTTGATGAAAACATTGAAGTGATGGGTAGCACAAGCAGTGAACTTCAAGATCTCACCAACAGACTCTATGAAAGAGCAGGAGCATACATGATGGAGGTCTGCATGGAGAAGTTGAAGTTCATCGTGAACAGCAAGACCAACCAGTGCAGACATCACCATCAATGGCAAGGATCAAGAAGTGTCAAGCTTCACGTACTTGGGCACAAGTAAGGTACCAATACCGCTGAGGTCCGAATAAGAATTGCAATGGCAGCCAGACTGAGCAGGTTGTGGACAAGCAGTTCTATCAGCTTCCCCACCAAGTACAGGCTCTACAAGTCCCCCGAAGTCTCCATCTTACTCTATGGCATCAAGACCTGGACGCTTCAGGCAGATAAAGAAAGTAGGATACAGGTATTTTAATGTCCTATACGGAGCACAAGACCAACGACTACTCCTGAACATGACTGCAACACTTGTTGGTCCACAAGAGCCCCTACTTGTGATTGTCAAAAAACGAAAGCTTGCTTGGTTTAAACAGGTCACCAGGCACGACACTCTGTGCAAGACTATTAAACTAGATGGAGGTCAACATCAAGGCCGTAAGAAGAAAAGTGTGATGGACAATGTAAAAGCGTGGAAATCTCTTTCCATGGATGAATTACTCTCAGCAGAAAACAAAAGACCTGACTGGAGGGGTATTTCTGTAATGTCTTCCCTTATTTCCTCCTAACAGCAAAACTGGTCAAAGGATTGATGATGATGATAGCTAACATTTTTTATTCCCCAGTTCAAGTGGTATTTTATTGTATTTAAATTATCTCAGCTTATCTGATATCTGTGCCATTTCTTGACACATTTAAAAGGAACTTGCCTACTATAGACCTACCTAGCATTGCCATTTCTTCATATCTTTGTTTAAAATTTGAAATAAGAGACTACCCTTCTATTTGTATCTTTTAATTACACAATGTCTACATTTCCAACATCTGCTTGTTAGCCAGTGTATACATGTTCTTGAAAAATAACTTGAAAAGTAAAATCCCAATCTAGTTTCATTGCAATCAGGATAGATGATAGATATTTCTGTAATCTAGCAGATTTGAAGTATAATTGTATACCTAAACACTTTTGTTTTTTTTAAATAAAAAAATGTTTTGAATTAAAGCTGATTGTGTATTCAATGTTTTATTTTCGAAGGAAACATGGACCTTGCAAAGTATTGCGAAAATATATGAGGTTATAATTGCCTTTTCTCTTACCTGCTGTTACCTCATACAACTTGCTCACAAGTCTACCATCCACAGTGTAGTGGAAGAGTGCTGCACCTGATGTGACGTACAGGTTTCCATGGTGATATGTGAGACCACTTAAGTCATGTTCTAGCTGCAGTGTCTTGTCTTTTGTCAGCTGACCATTAGTCAATCTGACGAAGTGGATCCCATCAAACCTCAAAGCAACAGCCACCAGACTGGAATCAATGCTGCACATGGACAATGGTAGACCAGGCATGTCACAGTAGGCGTCAACTGTGTAGTTGTGATCCAGCAGCTTTACTCTTTTGTTCAGACTGTCGGAGATGAGTACTTTTCCTGTAGCTATCTCACAGACTCCTGATATACAGCAGGTTTCTTTATCTTTCTTTGCTCTTATACTATACTCCTTAGCAGCTTGTACTTTGATGACTTGGCTCGAATGAGACAACACGCTTGGCTTGTTTTCTTCATGAGGGCCAGCTTTGTCTACAGGAGTTGTTTGGACAGGTATGAACATTTTGACTTGAGATCGTTTCGCATGCTTTTGGTTTTGTCTCGCTGGTTACTGCTTCCTGTGTTATACTTTCTACATTTTGTGATTGCCTCTCTTTGCTAACTATTTGTCCCAATCCTGAGAGAGCTGACAGGGTTTTCTGTATGGTTGTATCTGGTTCAAAGGTCAGTGTCAACTCATTCTTTGCTTTAAGTTTTTGCAAAACTGCTTCAAGCTTTTTTGACTGGTCAAGGCATTTTCTGTACATGACAAATTGGATGGTTTCACTTTTATTGTTGATGTTCTGCCAATCGTTTTGAACACCTGTCATTGAATTGATGGACTCGGAACATGCTTCTTTATCGGTTTCTATAGATGAATGCATGGTTGACCGTAATGACTCTAACTCCTTGATGGTATTCCCCTCTAGTTCATCCAGAGAATCATTGATTGCCTTTCGTAAAGTGTTGATTTTTTTCAGAATGTTCTTGTAGGATTTTTCAAGGGTCTTCAGTCTTTCATTTAAGTCATCTTTTTTCTGACACCATTGGGCTAGCAATGTATCAAGGGATGTTGACAACTGCTGGAAATCCCCTTTCTTGCACAAGGCTTTCACTTTATCAGTAATGAGTACAACATGAGTGCATTTCCTGCAAAGGAAATCCAAATTCTTTCCGGTAAAAAAAGCAACAGATTTACTTATGGGTTATAAGCTACTAATTGAAAAGAACAAACTTCTTAAACAAAGCTATGTTCTTAGTATTATTTGGTATGGAAGATGGTAAAAACTTTTAACTTACAGTGAAATTTGTCCAAACCAAAACCTGTGAAAACAGAATACCTATCTTAACTTAATAGATTTGTTGGTATAGATTTTTCCTGTTAATTTGATATATAAAAAATAAAAAAAATAAAAACCTGTTCCAAATCGAATACTTAACCGTTTAATAACAACTTGGATCTTAATAAATCTTACATAATTTGAATAACGAACAGGTTTTCCGGTCAATCATGATACCGATTATTGTTGACTATATAATACACAAAGCATATAATTGCCACAGGTATAACTGTGCAGTTGTGCAACGCCGGATTCGGCTAGATTTTGGAGAAAAAACTAATCATTGGTGTTTTACATGCAAAGCTGACTCATATAAAATTCTTTTAAAATCACATATCCTGTCAACGTTATCATTTTAAGTTATGCTGAATAAAAAACTAGACTCTGGTCAAATAGATAAGAGAATAACCCACTTTCTAATTTTCATATTGTCTTTTATCTTGTAAACATGTTTACGAACAACTCTGAGTAGGACATATGTAAAGACAGTAATCTTTGCTTATTTCACAATCAGGTTGAAATTGGCAAGCTATTTTTATTGGTATGTTAAGATCCAAGACTTAAACTTTGTTAAATCATTACCAGTAATGTTAAACTGGGTAATGGTTAAAGAGTTTTAGTACTTACTTGTGATTGTTTACGAGGCAGCTTGTGCATATTAGTTCATTGTGGTCCTCACAGAATACTTTCAGTTTCTCGTTCTTATGTTCCTGACAATGCTCTACACGCCACTGGCTTATGTTTTCTTTTCCTGATGTAACATGCTTGTTGAACAGTAAGTTGTGATGCTTCACACATTCACCGCAGAAACATTTAGAACATTCATCACAGTTAAACTCAGCCTCTTTATTGATGTCCTTTCCTTGACAACTGCAGCAAGAAAAGTCAAACAACAAATCTGATCCACTGAGGACTGAACTATTCAAAGTTGAGGCCATTTCATTCAAAGCAATAATCTGTATATTGAACCTTTTTCACATGACAAGTTGAATCAAAGTTATTTATTGATTAAGGTTACTGATATCTTATCACTAAAAGAATTTGACAGGTGAGCATATATTTAAAGGGGCAATTCAACTCAAAATGATGCTAAAATTACAATTTTTATCATTCCACCGCATTGATATCTGCCTGATATAACGTTGCCTGATATATTTTTTTATATCATGGTTAACAGCAAGTTTTTATATTAGTCATGTGTGGAGGATGGTCATATTACTCTGAATCAACTATAAAGTAATCGTTTTTAGTAAAATCGAATCAGATTCAACAAAACAAACAATTTGATACCAAGATGTAATAGATTTTAAACACAAAATGCAACACAAACAGCAAAAAACAATTTTTGCAAATATTAAGTGTGCGTGCTTATGACGTCATTATTAGCACATCAAACAACAAAGTCATATTCTTTCCCGCTAAAACTGCAGCTTGTTAGTGATTTTTTCATTATTTATTTAAAATCAGATAGAGGTATGATAAACAGAAAAACAGGTTACTGCCTGATCTTTTTGTAATATATCAGGCTCGGCACGAAATAAAATAATGGCTGGGCAAGGCTCGCCGTTATATTATTCTAAGCCTTGCATGATGTATTACAAAAAGATCAGGCAGTAACCTGTTATTCTCTATATTTGCAGTTAAAACTGAGAACAGTGGCTAATCAAGGGAAATGACAAAAGTGACCGTTGTAGACAGATGACTGTTGTTCTCAGATGACCACTTCATAAATCGTTGGTCACTTGGTAGTATTACTAGGTCATTACCCCACCCTGTTGTTTGCACACAGTGTAATGCAAATAAAAGCTCATTGCCGATAACTAAATATAATAGCATAATTAAATTCTATTGAATAATACAAATTATACATTGATTGAAATTCAAACGTATTGTTAAACTTATGAGTTTATCAATGATAATATTATTGTTTACCCATGCATCTCGTTTATTCTGTAAATCCGACAGTTCATTGTAGTTAATTGAAAGATATTTTTAAATTACAGTCGTCAGGTGTCATTGAAGTCATGTCAGAAAAAGTATAAATAGCGGATTTGCTGTTGCAAACCGATAGTACGGCATAACAGTATCGTTCACATTCATAGAAACAGACACTAAAAGCTTATAAAAATGTATTTGAACACAAACATCACACAATCAGCTTATCTATGCTAGTCGATCCAACGCATTTGGGTTTCCCGGACTTGCAGAAAACAAGTGGTGTTAGCTTTTTTCATGAAATTGAAAATAGTATTTTTTGTTATAGTAGTTTTACATGAACAAATCCACTTGCATACATGCTGAAAGTTTGTTATAATGGTTGCTATTCAATGTCTGTCTTGCCAAAATAGACTATCACTAATCCTTTTATGGCCTGCCTGCTAATAACAGCACTTGCTAGCTAAGTGTTATTGTTAACACCTTATCAGCGAGGAGAGATTCTATTGATTTTGTCATGCTCTCAAGCTATTGCTATATGACTGCGGCCGCTAATTGCTTTGAATACAAATTATTATTGTTACTTTATTATCCCAGAAAAACAAACATTCTCAACACCCTAATATTTGTTTTCTCACAGCGAGTCGCATTTATCACATCAAAGGCAGTTACCACATTCAGATTCTTTACCCGCAAAATAGAAGCACAATAGATGCTATGTCATCAGAGGTAAAAGACAACAATGCAGATTGATTTATCTGTTATCATTTCGCAACTTAAAACAACTGAATATTGTTCTCAGTTCAAAAATAACTTTTTTAGTGAAATATACTGGCTTGTTTGCATTTATTCTCAATTGTTATATAGAATGATTTTCGTCTGGGGGAATCCAGACTGACCATTGTCTGCTGTTGACCACTAATTTCAGTTGACTGCTAGGTCAGTTTTGACTGTACTGTAATGAAACATAAATGTATGTAATCATTTATAACATTCATTTTGATTTTGTATTATCAACATCGGCAGTTTGATTTGCCTGGTTCTTAGCTTAGCTTATGTGAAATTCTTGTCATCAAAACAAACTATGAGATGATGATTGAATCAATTAAGAATTAAAAAAGAAAACAATAACCCATTTCAGTTAATATCACTTGTTAACTCATTTTAAATCTTTCAGTCTTAAAAATTAATTAAATAAGACATGGTAATGAGTTAACCAGCAGGGTTTCCCCCAAGTCTATAAGGCTTGTAACAGTAATTTTTATTAGGGGTGATGTTGGGACACTACTACAGTGGGGATGGATCCAGTGATCAAGACAGACACTATGTTCATAATGCCATGGTGACTTAAAAATTAAATTAGGCTCTCTCAATTGCGGAGACCAATGAGTGCAAAGCAATAAACTGTTTAAGAAGACCCTATTCTCAACTGGAGGTGGTCTTTTCAAAGATAGGGCAGTTACAAATTAAATGTGGGTCTCTTGATTCTAAGACTCGTGAATGCAATTACAGGATTGCAACTGAAGACAAAGAGCGAAGCATTGTAATCTGATATGTGAGCTGAAGGCAGGTTACTATGTTTCTGTGTATTTTTCATTACTGTTTGAAGCAATGGTACACAATACGTAAGCCGTAGGCTGATTACCATGCTTGTGTTTCCTTTTCAGGACTGTTTTAAGCAATGGTACACGATGTGTAAGCCGTAGGCTGATTACCATGCTTGTGTTTCCTTTTCAGGACTGTTTTAAGCAATGGTACACAATGCGTAAGCCGTAGGCTGATTACCATGATTGTGTTTCCTTTTCAGGACTGTTTGAAGCAGTGGTACACGATGTGTAAGCTGTAGGCTGATTACTATGCTTGTGGTTCCTTTTCAGGACTGTTTGAAGCAGTGGTACACGATGTGTAAAGAGAAGGAGATACCTGTGTCGGAACATTTCTCACTGCATGGGACCCTGGGGGATCCTGTGAAGATAAGAGACTGGCAGATAGCGGGCCTGCCTGTTGACAAGTATGCACGATGGGCTTGACATGAATATGTAAATGCTTATCTGAGTGCAGATTTTTCATATTTGATTTGTTTTTATTGCTTAAAGGATGGCTGTACATGTATTTGGTTTCAACCATTGAGATCAGAACCAGCATTCACTTTAGAGACTGTAATAATTTTGAGAGTGCTGGTTTTTCTTGCTTGACAAGATGAAATTCTCTAAGTAGGATTAAAAAGTGTTCTTGAAATGCTTCTAAGTTGGGTACCCACGTGTTAATCAGATGCTTCAATGTCCCCTATTCATATGTTGTGATCTTAAGTGTATTTGTTCTTCAAAAAAGTTTCTTAATTTCCTTAAAATGTAATTTTTCAATACTGTTCAGTTATCTATTAAAAGCTTCTACCCTGCTTTTAACACCATCTGCATATGCGTTATCCACAGTTTCTCCGTGGACAATGCATTGATAGCAACAAGCGCCAACCGATGGCCCCTTATGATTGACCCCCAGGGTCAGGCCAACAAGTGGGTCAAGAACATGGAGAAGTCCAACAAGTTAGAGGTCATCAAACAGTCGGACCAAAACTTTACACGCTCACTGGAAAACTGTATACAGGTAATTTGTTTAGTGTTCACCATGCTTTTAAGGTCCTTTCTGTGATGAAAAACTATATGTTTTTTCTTCTCGACATACATTACCCCTAGAATGTTTACTTTTTTTTAATGACTTAGATAGCCTTACCACACTAACTGTAGTTGAGGAACTCAACCCAATAATGGAGCCTGACAGTAATGCTAAATGCATGCACGTTAAGTGTCATCCCAGATTAGCCTGTACAGTCCTTAGGGATAACACTTTCCACCTAAACTTGATTTTCACTAAGAAGAGACTTCTTTTCAATGAAAATACTATTAAAGTGTAGTGTTGCCCCTGATTAGACTGCACAGGCTGATCTGGAACAACACTTTATGCACATGCATTAAGCCTGGCATGCATTAAGCCTGGCATGCATTAAGCCTGGTTTTCACAGAGCAAGGCCAATCACTTTTGTTTTTAGTGTTTAATTGACAAAGATTTCGATCACTTTATAGAATAAAACTATTTTGTTGCCCACCAGTTTGGTAACCCGTGCCTACTGGAGAACGTGGGCGAGGAACTTGACCCAATTCTGGAGCCAATCCTGCTGAAGCAGACGTTCAAGCAGAGCGGGCTCGACTACATGAGGATAGGGGACCAAGTGGTCGAGTGTAGCAAGGACTTCCGCTTCTACATCACCACCCGCCTCCGTAACCCACACTACCTACCAGAGGTCTCCGTGAAGGTGGGTGAAGTAGTCACCATGTTTGTATTAATCAAGTGTTGATAAGTCAAGGTTTGGTCCCTTATAAGATTTGTCATTTATTTTTACCTACAATTATTCAAGGAAGTTTATCACACTTTCTATAGTCATAACTGCGGTTGCTTTGTCATGTGTAAACAATAAACAATTGACAAAAATTCCGCTTCTATATCACCACCCGCCTGTGTAACCCTTACTACCCCTCTGAGGTCTGTGTTAAAGATGGTGGAGTAGTGGGTGGGTTTGTGTACCTAGTAAAATAAGATTATTAAACGTGGAATTCACTATGTTAGCTTTTTGCATAAGGTAGTTGATTGAACTTTATTGTTTGTGAAGGTAAATCACTCTAGACCTTTGATAACTCGAGCATGTTCGTCATCTCGAAGCCACCTCAAGAAAAGTTTTTGTTAAATAATATATATTAAAGAGTCAATTAATTATACCATAGCACATTTTTTGGAATCATTCAAAAACAAAGAACATGCTTCAATGTTATGATTACATTAATTTTAAGAAAAAGTGAATGAAAGGTTCAAAATTAACAATATTATTAAGATGCCCAACCCTACCCAAATTTTAGAGATCTACCGGAAATACTCTTAGTTTGACACATAAAAAGAACTAGAAGATAAGAACAATAAGTGTCGATAATTTAGATACAAAAAATATTCAAAAAGTACAGGTGTCCAAAAATTAAGAGACAAAAAGTACATGTGTTCAAAAAATAAGATATACTCTACAATATTGCATTGACGATCTGGTACGGGTATGGAATGTGAATAGCGTCAATGTGAATAGCGTCCATGTGAATAACGTCAATGTGAATAGCGTCCATGTGAATAACGTCAATGTGAATAGCGTCCATTGTTTCAATAATAGCACGTGCTTGTAAAATACCTAGCAGTGTGTGATTAGTTACTTGTATCAGTTTTTTTTCCCAGCTTTTTGAGAAGATAGACGATGGATTTGAAATTGGGAATTTTTTTGGCATTTTCAAGAAATTGTGAAAATAAATTGGGATTTAAAACTACATGAAAGAGTTCAGCATCTTAAATCACAAACACCACAAACACCATCATGATCAACAGTTTTCCACATAATAAGCTCACAGGAAGTGTACAACCATGTATACATGGCCTCATATTTTTGCAAGGAAAATAATCTTGCATCAGGCACCATTTTATTAGGCTTCTTCTCAATCTCAAGAACTACTGGTTTCAACATGTTGAATATCAGTCAGCACATTGCTTTTGGAAATAAACGATGACATTACAAAATTGCAAGGCATATCATACATACTACATTCTCCAATTGTCCTCCAGGTGACCTTGTTGAACTTCATGATCACCCCCCTGGGCCTTGATGACCAGTTGCTAGGCATCGTGGCTGCACGGGAGAAGCCAGAGCTGGAGGAGAAGAAGAATCAGCTGATCCTGGAGAGCGCGCACAACAAACGACAACTCAAAGAGATCGAGGACAAGATACTCGAGGTGCTCTCCGAATCGGAGGTGAGAAAATGTAGAGTAGATGTTGTATATGGTCATGATCCATGCTCTAAGAAAGCGGGCTTTTTGCATGTGCTTTAAGTTTCATCACATATTAGTCTGCGCAGTCCACACAGGCTAATCAAGGACGACACTTTCCATCAAAACTGGATTTTTTGCTAAGAAAAGACTTCTTTTTAATGAAATATGCAATAAAAGCAGAAAGTTCGTTCCTGATTAGCCTGTATACAGGAAAATCTGGGATGTCACTTTACGCAAATATTTAACCCTGTTTTCTCCAAGTGAGACTGGTATATATTTCTTGCCAGTATTTTCAGTATGAATTTATATATAATTTGCCTGTCTGCATGTATAGATAATCACAGAGTAAATCTCAATAGATTGATCTCTAATATTCTTTAATGTGTGATGGAAACGATGTATTTAATGCAAAGAAACACAAATTTACCAACATTTTATGCGCCCTTAAAAAAGAAAACTACAAACAACACAAATAACTATATTTGAAGCCACTATGAAAGGCTGAAATGCTTGAATTTATTCAAGCAAAATTGTATATGGTGTAGAAATAATTATTACAAGGCAGAGGAAATTTCAGACATGTATTACCTGGTTTAACCTAGTAAAAATCTTTCCCATATGGTTTTTTATATTACGGTAAGTATATAGATAAATATATATATTTCTTAATTATACATGTTCTATATGATTGTTTGAATGGTTTCTAGGGCAACATTCTAGAGGATGAGACTGCCATTGAAGTGCTGTCATCCAGCAAGGTTCTCTCCCTTGAAATCTCAGAAAAGGAGGTTATCACGTCAAGGACTGAGATCGAGATAGATGAAGTACGCAATGGCTACAAACCAGTAAGTAGATCATTGATTGAGGTAGATGAAGTGCGCAATGGCTACAAACCAGTAAGTAGATCATTGATTGAGATAGATGAAGTAAGCAACGGCTACAAACCAGTAAGTAAATCATTGATTGAGATAGATGAAATACAACGGCTACAAACCAGTATGTAGATCATTGATTGAGATAGATGAAGTACACAACGGCTTCAAACCAGTATGTAGATAATTGATTAAAGGGGCCTTTTCACAGATTTTGGCATTTTTTAACTTATTCATTAAATGCTTTATATCGATAAATGTAAACATTGGATCGTAAAAGCTCTAGTAAAAAATCAAGAATAAAATTAAAAAAAGGAAAAGAACATTGCCCGGACCAGGTTTCGAACCAGTGACCCCTGGAGTCCTGCCAGAGTCCTGAAGTAAAAACGCTTTAGCCTACTGAGCTATTCCGCCGATTACACTAGTTGTTGTATTTTATACCTTATAAAAGCAATCTTCGTAGTTTCACAAAATTTAACGACAAAAACAGAACTCTCCAAATTATTCAATCGTTTCGCGTTGCAACGCTTTATAATTTTTAGGTTTTAAAATCGTCAAAAGATGCATATAATGGCTATATTAGACCATGGTAAATGTTCAGTATTACTGTTTCCTCACAAATATCATAACTAAAACGAAAATTTGCGAATCTGAAACAACTTTTTTCAATTTTGTCAATTTACCAAAGCGTGAAAAGATCCCTTTAAGATAGATGAAGTACGCAACGGCTATAAACCAGTAAGTAGATAATTGATTGAGATAGATGAAGTACGCAACGGCTACAAACCAGTAAGTAGATCATTGATTGAGATAGATGAAGTACGCAACGGCTACAAACGTGTAAGTAGGTACAATATGAATGAAGAACGCAATGGATACAAACAAGTTAATTGATTATAGAATGAGAAATAAAAGAAAAGAGGAACAGTTTGATCGTACCCCACACCTGTTATAAAGGGACGAAACTGACATTAATTGTAGAATACTATTGAAATTATTTTCAATTTTATTAGTTGTACTAAGACCTGCATTTTACAGACAAAGGCATGAAGCTTTTTATTGTACTTTTTATAGAAGGACAATAGACATGATAACAAATTAAAAGTAAGTGTTTAAATCTCTCCTTATGAAAATTGGTCTTTTTATTTGCAGTTTAGCGTCACATTTCTGTCCTTCATCAATTCATTGTGACTAACGAGAGTGACAGGGTTAGATTAATTATTTTACTTAGTGCAACAGCATTCAAGGTTGCTGTTTGTTTCATATACCATATAAAATATTGTGATGAACATTTCAGGTGGCCAAGCATGGCAGCATCCTGTTCTTCACAATATCCGACCTGGCCAACATCGACCCCATGTACCAATACTCCCTCACCTGGTTCATCAACCTCTACCTCCAGGTATGTGGTCTCCATTAGCAACCCAGGCCTCGATTTCTCTTAAAGTCTGTTTGTCCTGTATTACCACATGCTCAATTTGTTCATAAATGTGCGCAAAAATTTCATAGTAAATGCTACATGCATTGAAAGAAAATTAAACTTGAAATAAAGAACTTAATATCATTGTTTGCAGCCATATCAAGTTAAACATAGACATTTGAATCAATGAAATTGACAACTTAAGCCATTTATTACAAACAAAGAAAGCAGATTTCCATTTCCTGTTGTAATATGCTAGCATTACATCTGTTTCATGCCTATTTCAGCATAATGATGCAAGTTGATGTTTTTAGACATTTCGACATAAGCAATATGACTGCTTAACATACTTCAGAATAGGGACTATGACTGTGATCCATCAGCAATACTGCTGGCACACATATTTCAGCATCAGCAATGTGGCTGTTGTACATATTGCCATTACTGTTGAAAATGGCAGAAAATCCAAATAAACAAACCAATTGGCAAAAGCATTTTTTTTTGCGTATTTGAATCACTGCTGAAAAAAGTAAATACAAGTACATGTATTTGAGCATGAAAAATATCACTGCCGCACATAATTCAGCACCACCAAATTTCTGTTACTGTTGAAAATGGCCACAAAATTTCCAATTAACAATAAAAAACATCAGCATAAGCAATATGGCTGTCATGCATATTTCAGTCAATAACGAACAGCAGCCGGTCACCTGTTCTGGAGGAGCGTCTAGAGAACCTTAACAGTCACTTCACATATAGCATCTACAAGAACGTGTGCCGCTCACTTTTTGAGAAGGACAAACTGCTCTTCTCTTTCATCCTCTGCATTAGTATTGAAAAATCCAAGTGAGTTCTCCAGTGTTGTAGTAGCATCTAAGTTTAAACATATCGCAATTTTCTGCTCAAAATTAGGACATTTCAGCAAAATTGTTTGATATCATGGCGTGACACTTCAAAGCATTCGTTCATTACACTGCATAATGCAATATGAACAGAAATTACTTACATTATTAATATGTATGACATATGCATGATAGCTAAAACATAAAATTTGTTAAAATAATTTGCATTAGCACTTGAAAAGCCAGTGCAATGTTTAATTTTTTATGGTTACACATATTTCTTTATTCTAAAACATGAATTGTTTTAATGTGGTTATTGTATTTGTGACTTTTAATTGCAAAATAATCCATAACCTAATACAAAAGCTTTACTAAATCATAACTTTAAGAAGTAGATTTGCTCAATACCTTTCTCCTCTGCAAATCTGAAGAGGCCAGCCATCGGGTAACTCTGTTCAGGTTTTATGCTGTTTGCTGCTCATCAGTATCTTATGGTTGGAAATGAAGGCTTTAAAACTTGAATCTACTAATAAAGGTCTTAAATTTAATGTGATTTTCTAAGGCACTTCAACACAAGATTATAATTTATTTTTAGGGGCATGATCAATGACAGTGAGTGGCGGTTCCTGTTGACAGGAGGCGTTGCCTTGGAGAACCCTTTCCCTAACCCCGCCCCTCTGTGGCTGGCAGACAAGTCCTGGGGCGAGATAGTCCGTGTGTCTGATCTGCCTGCATTTAAAGGGTTCATGGAGCAGTTCAAGATGAATGTAAGATTGAAAGAGGTGTATGCTTGAATAGTAGATTAGGTGTTAATTCAACAAAGGCTTTATCATGTATGTTTCACAGTTTAAATGACTATATTATAATTAATTGTTCTGTTCTAAATATCTTTTATTACAAAGCTTACTATAAATTACAATATAATGGTGATGTTAATCTGATATGGATTGGAAAATGCAGTGCATACAAGAAACACAAGCCAATATCTCTTTTCTACATCCTATTAAACCAAATAACAGCTGTCCTGTATAATGTGGCAGACCTTTTTAGCAAGAGTTTGGTTTCTAGATTGAATGGGACATTCTTGAAAATTATGTTTATTATGATGGATAACATGTAATTTAAACATCACTTTTGTTCCTGGTGTGTAACAAACATGCATTTAACTTTATTACTTTTTGTACAGTATAAAAGAAAGCTACATGCACGGACACATAAGCGAACATCTTTTTTGGTGTAAGTTTTAAATAAAAACATACATACATTCAATGCAGTGACAACATGTTTCTGTGCTAAATTATGCAGCAGTTCCGCGTTAAAGGTATGTAATAAATAGATAACAACACAGGTATGGTATGCCACCAGCAAGTATTGGCACACCTTCAGATAGGTAACAGCACAGGTATGGTATGCCACCTACAAGTATTGGCACACCTTCAGATAGGTAACAACACAGATATGGTATGCCACCTGCAAGTATTGGCACACCTTCAGATAGGTAACAACACAGGTATGGTATGCCACCTGCAAGCATTGGCACACCTTCAGATAGGTAACAACACAGGTATAGTATGCCACCTGCAAGTATTGGCACACCTTCAGATAGGTAACAACACAGGTGTGGTATGCCATCTGCAAGCATTGGCACACCTGCAGATAGGTAACAACACAGGTATGGTATGCCACCTGCAAGTATTGGCACACCTTCAGATAGGAAACAGCACAGGTATGGTATGCCACCTGCAAGAATTGGCACACCTGCAGATAGGTAACAACACAGGTGTGGTATACCACATGCAAGCATTTGCACACCTTCAGATAGGTAACAACACAGGTATGGTATGCCACCTACAAGCATTGGCACACCTGCAGAAAGGTAACAACATAGGTATGGTATGCCACCTGCAAGTATTAACCCCTTAAGGTAGGTAACAGCACAGGTATGGTATGCCACCTGCAAGTATTGGCACACCTGCAGATAGGTAATAACACAGGTATGGTATGCCACCTGCAATCATTGGCACACCTTCAGATAGGTAACAACACAGGTATGGTATGTCACCTGCAAGTATTGGCACACTGTCAGATAGGTAAAAACACAGGTATGGTATGCCACCTGCAAGCATTTGCACACCTTCAGATAGGTAACAACATAGATATGGTATGCCACCTGCAAGTATTGGCACACCTTCAGATAGGTAAGAACACAGGTATGGTATGCCACCTGAAAGCATTGACACACCTTCAGATAGGTAACACCACAGGTATGGTATGCCACCTGCAAGTATTGGCACACCTTCAGATAGGTAGCAACACAGGTATGGTATGCCACCTGCAAGCATTGGCACACCTGCAGATAGGTAACAACACAGGTATGGTATGCCACCTGCAAGTATTGGCACACCTTCAGATAGGTAACAGCACAGGTATAGTATGCCACCTGCATGTATTGGCACACCTGCAGATAGGTAACAACACAGGTATGGTATGCCACCTGCAAGCATTGGTACACCTTCAGATAGGTAACAGCATAGGTATTGTATGCTACCTGCAAGTATTGGCACACCTGTAGATAGGTAACAACACAGGTATGATATGCCACCTGCAAGCATTGGCACACCTTCAGATAGGTAACAACACAGGTATGATATGCCACCTGCAAGCATTGGCACACCTTCAGATAGGTAAAAACACAGGTTTGGTATGCCACCTGCAAGTATTGGCACACCTTCAGATAGGTAACAACACAGGTATGGTATGCCACCTGCAAGTATTGGCACACCTTCAGATAGGTAACAACACAGGTATGGTATGCCACCTGCAAGTATTGGCACACCTTCAGATAGGTAACAGCACAGGTATGGTATGCCACCTGCAAGTATTGGCACACCTGCAGATAGGTAATAACACAGGTATGGTATGCCACCTGCAAGCATTGGCACACCTTCATATAGGTAACAACACAGGTATGGTATGCCATCTGCAAGCATTGGCACACCTGCAGGTAACAACACAGGTATGGTATGCCACCTGCAAGTATTGGCACACCTTTAGATAGGTAACAGCACAGGTATGGTATGTCACCTGCAAGTATTGGCACACCTGCAGATAGGTTACAACACAGGTATGGAATGCCACCTGCAAGCATTTGCACACCTTCAGATAGGTAACAACACAGGTATGATATGCCACCTGCAAGCATTGGCACACCTTCAGATAGGTAAAAACACAGGTATGGTATGCCACCTGCAAGCATTGGCACACCTTCGGATAGGTAACAACACAGGTATGGTATGCCACCTGCAAGTATTGGCACACCTTCAGATAGGTAACAACACAGGTATGGTATGCCACCTGCAAGTATTGGCACACCTGCAGAGGCATCCTCTGTCTCATGGCACATACTAGTCATGTCATATCCTATAAATACAAACAGCTGAGTATAGTAATGATGCTTTTCTCTTTCAGATTTCTGTGTGGAAGAAGATCTATGACTCTCCCAGCCCCCAGACGGAGGCCCTACCAAGCCCCTGGCAGGAACGTCTCACCAAGCTACAGAGACTCATAGTGCTGAGGTGTCTGCGGCCAGACAAGGTTAGTGTAGCCAGCATTGTTCCCTGCATAGGTTTTTACATTTTGTATAAAATGTGGAAACAGAAGTACAATTAATGAACACCTGTTATGCCCCTCCCCCTTCCCTTTGCAGCAGGAAGCATATAACTCTGTACATTTGTAAGTCTATTTTTCTGTTTTGCGATAACTGTTTAAAAATATAGCTAGGCACCAAGTCAATATATTGATGGATCTTAAAAATCCTTGGCAGTAATGTAAATCGTCATAAAACAATGTGTTGTATAACACCCCCCCCCCCCCCCCCCCCCCTGCCACAAAGGATAATGTCACATTTAAAGGTTATAGGTCAAAGTAAGTCATGAAAAAACTTAAAAATTACTTGCACAGCCATATTTTTATAATATATTGATGGATTTTACAATAACTTGGCACAAATTTAATCACCATAAGACAACATTTGAATGTAACATTAGTTTCAGTTTGTCAAAGGCAAAGGTCTAACTAAGAGATCAAAGGTCAAATTTGGCTATAAAACACATTGTCCATGCTGTGACTTTGTTATTGGGCATGCAATTTTAAAATGGCTCACCAATAATGACCATCATAAGGACGAAATTTTGTACATGTATACTTTGTCTCAAAGGTCAATGTCACATTAAGGTTAAAAAACCATTTTGGCACTAAAACAGCTTGCATTCTTCATAAGTGGAGTTTTGATACAAAAGTAGAATGTTGGGTCATTCATGTCTTATGGAAACATGAAATAAAGTATATTTCATTTTATATTTTACTTGCAAAGTTTTCTTGCCTTTTTTGATGGCAAAAATCATGATCATGATGATATTATTGATGCTGATGCCGATTATGATATTTATGATGATTCCACTGATGATAATGCTTACGATGATGTTGGTTATGATGATAATGATGATATTGTTGTTGTTCTTGTTGATGATGAAGATGATGATGATGATGATGATGATGACAACAGCGCTAATGATGATGGTGACAATTAATGCATATTTATTAAGCCCTGTTTTCCCATTCTGCTAACATACCTGCAATTTATGTGCTGGCTGCAGATGGTGTCAACCGTTCAGACGTACATCCTGGAGGAGATGGGTCAGCAGTACATTGAGCCCCCGACATTTGACCTCTCTCTGAGTTACGAGGACTCCAACTCTTCCTCCCCGCTCATATTTGTTCTCTCCCCGGGCGCCGACCCAATGGCTGGCCTCTTCAGATTTGCAGAGGAGAAAGGTTGGTATCCTGTAACTAAGGTGTTTGGGTATTCTGTGAAGCAATGTCTATGATATGCTTTGAATTTGTTTTCTTGAAATTGTTTAAATTGTTGAGAATTTTCATTTCTACTAAAATGGATCTGATTAATACAAAAAAAGGTATAAGTGTCCGAATATACAGCATTTAGTAATGTTTATGTTATCATCATTTTTCTCGCCTGTTTCTTTATAACAAACAAGAATTAAGAAATTTGTCAGTACCCTAATACTATTTTGAATGTGTTTATTGGAAGGTACTATGTTACCTTCTATAAAGAAACTGAACAAGCAAAACCATGTGTTTTGTCTCATTTAAGTCATTCAATTTAATTCAATTTGTTTTGAATCCTGCAGTGTTAATTTATGTTTGTTAAGTTTGATACCTATGCCAGCAATACTTCAAGTCTGTGCAATTATTGAAGTCTTTTACTTTTAATATGTTTTTACACCATCTTGATTTCTTCATTTAGATTTGTGCATTATGCATGTCTTAGATAGTCAATAGCATGAAGGTTTGCTGTTTTTTCTCACTTGAGCACATGGTGCTCATGGAGAGATTTTAGGATATTGTGATAATTGTCTTGGATCAGGTTATGCATGCATACATGATTGTGTCCACTTGTTAATGTATTCTTCTAAAGACCTCTGCACCTGAACTGCTGGGCAGATTTTAAAGAAACTGCAAAGACATGTGTGACCTCTTTCAAATTGTTCCAGTCTGCTGCATATGTAGGTTAGCAGAGCTAAAATACATATGTTAATAATGGAAATATTTTTTCTGTTAAACTGCAAGACTCAGCAGTTTAACATTTAGCGTGTAATATTGAATAAAAGTCTTCTACAAAGATTGTTCAAATCATTCCCCTGGGGTCAAAACTGGACATGCCCCAGGGTCACAGAATTTATATCAACTATATTTTATAACTTCAAAAATCTTCTTCCCTGAAACCCCATGGAGGAGGGTTTACATACTTGGTTTGTTACATGGTTTTATGGTCCTCTACTAAGTTTGTTCAATTGATTCGCTTGGAGTAAGAACTGGCCACTCTATATTGGTCACATTATTTATGTTGACTTATAAATTAAATAACTTATCTTATAAAAATATACAAATCTTATATGAAACTACAAGTCTCATATTTGGTATGAAACATCAAAATTTCTGTACAAAGTGTGTTAAAATGGTTCCAATTTTGTTCAGTTAAATCTTGTTTAAAAACATAAACTTTTTGCATAACATTCACTAAAGTTCAAATTAAAAATTTCTGAATTGTATTTTTTCTCTTTGTATGAGGTAACATAACATCTAGAGATTACAGTGATGATAAAATGATGTTAATTAAATTTGTATTGAAAAGGTTTCTTGGCATATATTAAAGTACAGAACTAAAAAAATCCTCATATTGTTTGGGCTTGCTAAAAGTAGCTGATCATCACTTTCACAACAAAACCCTCCAGGTTTAATTTCACGCCCCATGGCGTCACGGCAAACAACCATGATCAGTAACCTTGGAGAATCATCAGACTTGACCCCAGGTCAGTCCTCTGAGGTTGAAGGGGTCAAAGGTCAGGGTCACATGACAGAGGATGAAAGGCGTCGCCGTGTGTCCAGCATTCTTGGTGGAGATGCAGCTGTCATTGCAAATCAAGAACTTCTGGCCCGTATGTTATACAGGCAACAACCGTATATTGTAGTGGTCCACCCATATAAAACGACACGCCTTATATACATGTAAATGCTATCCACTTCTGTACTTGCATCATTTCTTCATTCAATCCACTTGTACTGTGGCATCATTATAGCCATTGTAAATATCTAAATCTGTATATCTCACAACACATGCTTCTGTTTTGTTACCCCAAGCCGCCTTTTCTGTAGTTCTGCACTTAAGACTGTCACATGTACAAATGCTTTCTAGTTTGTTTCTGGGTTGGAACCAGTACTTGATGTCTTAAGGAGAGATCTAAAGAAGGATTCCACAATGGGGAACAAACCCTTGACATCAGAGTGGTAAGATGGACACCATAATTATGCATCAGTGCCCTTGACCTTGGATTGCAGAAGAATATTTTGCATATTTTTGCATTTATTTCCTTCCTGTTTTCTTTACATGTAGAACCATAATTGTGTGTCTTTGTTTCTGTATAAGGTAATGTTTACATTTATTGTGTATTTTTAAGTAGTATATTATTTATTTTTCTTGTACATGTATTATGTATTATGAAATCTTTGTTACATTGATATTATATTGAGATTGCAGCTTCTTGGGACGACCTTTTTGGATTTGGGAATCGCCATGTTACTAAAGATATCACTGTCATGCTTTTGAATGGACTTATGTTCTAATGCAAAATAAACTTTTGCTCTGTAGGGATTCAATAATACAAACATTTGATGCATTCTTTTTGTTTTTACTTTAATGCAGAGCTGATAAATAAAAGTAAGCCGGCATGTCAAGCAAATAGCATGTGTTTGCAACCTTGATTGATGGCAAATTGCATGTGTTTGCACCTGTGATTGATGGCAAATTGCATGTATTTGCACCCGTGATTGATGGCAAATTGCAGTTTGTGGAGTGTTGAGTGGGGTTTGTTTGTATTCTTGCTTTGGATTACATTAACAACATCAGGTTGTGTTGTGGCATGCTGAGTTGTACAATAATATTTTTTTTATTAGTTTACATATTACATGGTCGTTATTTTGGTATCATGTCATAAAAAGGGCTGGGGGTCATAATTATTTTCTAACAGCTTCAAAATGTATAAAAGTTATGTTTGGAAATAAAACGGTTTGTAATAAAAAGCATAGGTACATACATACATTATGATGTTCATATACACTTGTTCTGTGTGTATTAATTTTGGAGAATATAGAGGATATTTGTTCATGTCAGTGTAAGATCGTTTGTTATTTCACGAGTGATCATAGAAAATATATTTTCACAAGTGACGCAGCATCGAGTGAAAATATTATTTTTCTATGATCACGAGTGAAATACATCTTACACTGACATGAAGAAATTTTCTGTTTCTTTTATGCCCCCTTTTCAAGAAAATAATTAACACCTGTTTCCCTTTTGCTGAAAAATTACCATTTCTTGGAGTTTCTCCCGTGGCGTGCCTCAATACATTGATATGACGTCATTTTGTTGACGAAATGACGTCATTTTGTTGACTTAATTACGTCATTATTAAAGGGAATTTTTTTAGTTAAACTCTTTTACAATGTAAATAAACGGTAAAAAAGCATCAAACTAAAAGAAAACGTGTTGGATTCAGTGGAATATCGATTTTGTTTCACGCGTGATCATAGAAAAAATATAAACAAGGATATAAACAAGGGAAGTACATCTGGATATGATAATCTAAAAATAGAAACAGGAACTCCAAAAATGTGTTCTTTTCATCGGTGAAAAGGACAATTGTGTTATTTTCAATGCTGTTATTTCACTGCAGAAATGTCATATTTTATCATTAGGTATATAAGAAACTTAAATATTAATGTTAGTTAACATTATAAAGGATTGAATGTAAAATGATCTTGTGTTTTTGTTAAAGGTTAATTTGTATCAAGTTAAAAAAAAGGAATTGCCCCAACCCACATTTTATTGGTATTAGATGCTGAAAAGTGCACATGGTGAAAACCTGGGTAGATTTGCGTCTGCCAGTGGCCAAGGGTGATAATGATAAGTTCTCTGCTCTGTTTTAAGTTATGTTAGTTTTATTAAAGATCATGTGCTGTTGTCAGCAGAAATGTGTGCATGCTTTAAATATTAGACTGTTCAGAAAAATTGAATAAAGTTATAATTTGCTTAAAATTGGAATCTAACCGTATGCACTTTATATTTGTTCTGTGTAGCATTATGCTGTCATGAACAGGTACAAATGAAAACGTTGACACCTAGCTGAAATGTAGTGTAGCCTGCTTCATTGTAGCTCCACTATTGCCAAAGGCTGAGTTGTATATGGCAGTTGTAAATATGCAAGCAAAGTTTTCTGTTTAAAAGTAGACCGTCTCCCTCTCAGTTTTGTATTTGCAATTTTGTTATGTCTTATTATGTGCTTTTGTCTAAATTATTTATTTTGATGACACTTGAAACAGTATTGCATAAACTGAGTGTGTTATACAAGTAAATTTGATTACATGGCTATATCTTTTATTATGACCTTCTTTAAATATATAGATTATACAATTTAAAAATACCTGATGAAAGCCAAGATTGCGAAACTATTGTTTAAGCTTAAAATATCAAACAAAGAATTCAACTCAAAGTTTTACTACTTTTTTTAAATCACTTATATGACAAATTTAAACAAATCATGATAGAAGTTTGTTTTAAAAAGACTATATAGAATTATTTTTACTTCTAATATCTTTTTATTAAAGCTGTTTTCTTGGATAATTGGGGTTGATGCTTGTGCATAAAGTGCAGTTTGAACAAGCTAATCAGGGACAACACTCTCCGCTTATTTGAATTTTTGTCTTAATTTGTACCTGGGCTATTTGTAGGGATGGGCAGCAAGGCGTTGCAGACGATATCGCTAGGTCAAGGTCAAGGCCCCTTTGCTGAGAAGTTGGTGATGGACGCTGTAGAGGCGGGCACCTGGGTGGTCCTGCAGAACTGTCACCTGGCTGCCTCATGGTTGGGAGAGCTTGAGAGGATCTGTGAAACAGTAAGTTCTAATGGAGTATTTTGTGTGTTCTAATGGAGTATTTTGTGTTCTAACGGAGGATGTTCCTATGAAGTATTTTGTGTGTTCTTGTGGACTATTTTGTGTTCTAATAGAGTATGTTCTAGTGGAGTTATTTCTAAAGGAGTTTGTTCAAATTGAGTATGTACTATTAGAGTGTTTTTTTACTGGAGTATGTTCTGATGAATTTGTACTAATGGGTTTGTACTAATGGAATTATTCTAATGGAGTATTTCTAATGAAGTATGTTCTAATTGTGTATGTGGGAATAAGAAATTTGGTGTTCTAGTTGAGTATTATATGTTCTAGTTCAGTATTTTGTAATTCATCTATTTCTTTCTGGCAGGTTTTAAATAATAACATTTAAATGTGTCTTCTTCATAGACCTTTTACATCTTTTGCTTTCTGTATTTATCTTTTATTAAATTGTGTAATTGCTGTATTTTTTTTTTGGGGGGGGGGGGGGGATTTTTAATAAAAGTATTATTTTAGGGCCCACCAGGGTTTAAATGGTAATTATTAAACCTCTCTTCTCTTTTATGAGCACCAGTTGACATATTTTGCTACCAATTAACCTATGCTATCACACATAACTTCAACTAATTGGACCTAAAACCCATACCCATACCCAGGTAATCACTGACCAAGCACGCATGAAGGACACATTCCGTCTGTGGCTGACCAGCTACCCGTCCCCCGTGTTCCCGGTTAGTGTGCTCCAGAACGGGGTCAAGATGACGAATGAGCCGCCCAAGGGTCTGCGTGCCAACCTACTGCGCTCCTACCTCAATGACCCAATATCTGATCCTGCGTTCTTTAATTCTTGCAATAAACCAAAGGTTTGTAACAGTTGATTGATTCTTTTATAAGATAACTATATTTTCCTCTGAAAGTTAAGAACTGATGCATATTGGATTTGCTATGGGTAAACTGGGCTGAATGCATGTGACTTCCTTGAAGCGAAAAATGCCATAAAGCAAAATGTGTCATCCCTGATCCTCTGCTGATCCCACTGCTGACACCACATGCTTATCTGTGAAGATATTTTACCCACATGCATTCAGTCTAGTTTTCCATGAGAGAAGAGAGTATGATATTATTTATGTGTCATAACCTTTTTTTCTACCCTACAATTTGACCTTGCTCATAATATGTGAACAATTAAAACCTTACACATTGAAGCAAATGGTTAAGGTACTTGATCCCATTGGAAAGTAACAGGTGGAAAAAACTAGATCCAAATCTAACGTGTGTTCCTTTACTACTAGCTGTTGAGATCGCTATAGCGTAGTAGTTATGATGTTCGCATTAGGACCAAGTACTGGCTCTACCCAGGAAATGGACTCAATAGTGTTTCAATAAGCCTCAGACTTTCATTGTAATTAAGCTAAAATAAATACATTAAAAATAAGCACATGATTCGGGTACTTCATTCCATTTTAAAGCAACAGGTGGCATTGATTTTTTTTTAAATCCAAATCTAACATGTCTGTTCTTCAACACTAGCAGGATAACACCCTATTACAAATTGGTATGGTGGATTCAGCCTCTGAAAGACACTATAGAAAGTTGCGCCAACATTTTATTCCTAACTTCCGCATGCTTATGTGACAGGTGTTTGAGAAGCTACTGTTTGGGCTGTGTTTCTTCCACGCGCTGGTCCAAGAGAGACGCAAATTTGCCGGGCTTGGCTGGAACATTCCGTACGAGTTCAACGAATCAGACCTGCGCATATCTGTACGACAACTTGAGGTTAGTTTCAGTCAGCTGGAAGACAAAAGTTTATTGCCATGCCATTTGGTTGATAGGCAAAGAATTGACATGACGCCGCCTGCCAATCAAATCCTTATCTTAGAATTGATCCACCAATCAGCCATCGATTAATCGGGCGCACTTGTTAGCAACGACCTGTCCGCCATTTTCCTAGACAAGCTACAACTCTAGGATCACTTTTATTCCAACAAGTTTCTTTTGTTTTCATTTGCAGTCATGTTGTGTCAACAATAAACGCTTTTAATCTACACTAGAAGCTCGAATGCCTAGATCTCATTTTTTAAACGAGTTTCGTTTATTTTGTTCGGATAAAAAACGGAAATGAAATATGGCAAAAATGGTGTAAATAGGGTTAATGCAACTCTGACCTTTGGTATCCAGAAAGATAAGTTAGATGAATTAAATTTATACCATTTCCAACGCGGAAATGCGGTCTAGACAAGAGTGCGAGGAAGCTTCAAGAGATCCCCTTTATAGAACATTAATTTATTTCAAAAACTTGAAATGTCATATAAGCAATAACTAAGCATGATTAAATATGTATTATGTCACGTGTACATGTAAAATAATTGAGAATTTTGGTACCCACTTCGTGTAACTTTACGAAATCCCCGTTAAAAGTCGCGTTTCTGTGTGTGTCAGAAACAAGTAAAAACCACTTTGTTATTATTTTAATAAAGACGTATCGATAAATGCTATTGTAAAAGAGTTATTGTTACTGGTATTAGTTAACCAATAAATGCGGTTACTTCGGGGAAGTCAGTACCTGCGCGAGCGTCTGATATTGGTAGCCTTATTAATTTATAATAGCCTGACCTTATTCCATTTTGTACAACGCTAATTTATATCAGACAATGTCCAAACTTATTGTGTTGTTTTTGTGCTTTAAATTATAGTGATTGATAAATGTCCCATAAGAATTGTTTAATATGATTAATATCACTTTTATACGTGATAACATGTGGGATTGAGGTACCCACCCGGCGTCAGAAAGCACGTAAAACTACACCAAATTCCCAGTTATAAAGCGCTATTTCGTGTCAAATACTCGGGTAGGGGGGGATGTTTCAGTAATAATTTTGTTAATAACACGGGTAAATACCAGTGAGGTGTTAATTTATTGCAAATACCACCATTACACGTAATAACGGGTTCGATTTTGGTAAGCGCGCGAGCGTGTTTAATGTACCGATTTACCTGTTATAAATAGCTGATGTTCTCTTTAATCATATATTTTTTGCATTTGCAGAATAACTAAATGGCATCAAGCCCTTTACAAGTGTAATATGGTGTTAAAAAAGTCCATAAAATCATCCGGAATATCGCGTTAATCTATATGCAGTCTATAGACAAAGAAGCCATTTTGGTTTTAGCTTGTCTTGGTTTGATAACCGCTAAGTCACGAGATTAAGTGGGCGGAGCGATCATAGATAAGGTGTTATGTCAATTTAACAGTGAATCGCTTGGATTATGCAGCCTTCTGTGCATGTAAACCAATACACTATAAAGCCATAATAAGCCACTGGTCAATAGACTTACCCCACTAGACTTTAGAAAAACTCTCTTATCCCTAGGTACAAACAAGGCTGACCCATTTTATGCACCAATGAGTACCGTAATTACTCTATATGTTTTCGGACACTTAAAAATACTTATTTTTATTCTTGTCCGAAAACTTAGATACAAAAAATATTCTCAAAATACAGGTGCCTGAAAACTTAGTGTCGGAAATTGAAGTGTCCGAAAATACCGT
Organism: Dreissena polymorpha; assembly: GCF_020536995.1. Classification (NCBI taxonomy): domain Eukaryota; kingdom Metazoa; phylum Mollusca; class Bivalvia; order Myida; family Dreissenidae; genus Dreissena; species Dreissena polymorpha. Next base: position 51,394,722 of record NC_068355.1, on the reverse strand, counting down.
CCATTGTATCAAAGACTACCGGTCATAGCACGCGCTTGTAAAATATCATATAGAATAAATTACAGTTATGTTTGCATTGCATTTTAAATAATTTTAAATGCTTTATTTATTTGACAGAAAGTTACTACAAGGTTGTACTTTGGCCAACTAGTTCAAAGAAGAACATGTGATGTACTGATACTCGCTAGTATGAACCTGTAATTAACGCAATAAAAAAGCAAACTATGAATTCTTTGTTTGTTCGTTTCCGATAGTTGTTGTCTTACACCTTCTATTGGTCGTAAAACTTGCAATACGGTTCATCACACTACTAGCGTTTATTATTTGTCACAGCTATTTTACTGAGAATCGGCAATACCATTGCGGTAGATAATTGAACTTGTTAATTGGCATTTTCCCTGATAATTGTCATATCGCTTATGCTATCGGGCTAAACCAATGTTTAATACCGGTTTACAAGGTTATTTACCCAATAATGCAAATGTAATGGTCCGTTGCCCTCAGGCATGCACCTGCCACGTTTTATGATGTTAATCCGGTTGTAAAACCCCATGATCGAAGTGTCATTAGATATCGAAAACAGGACCGAAATTTGGTAAAATAGCGCTGTAAAATTTACTGTCTGAAAACTTAGAGATATTAATTATGGGCGAAAACTCGTGTGTCCGAAAATTAAGAGTCACGAAAAATAATTATTTTTGCTAAAAAAAGGGGTGTCCGAAAACTTAGAGTGTCCGAAAACATAGAGTTATTACGGTAGTGTCATTGCAAGCTTTTCAAAAGATTTTTCAAGTGGGCATCTTTGTTTTTATTGCAAAACGTGTTTGTTTGTTTGAATTATGCTTCTGGTATTTTAAAAATGATTTTAAAAAATAATTGTAAAGTGCACCTTACACTTAAAAATGATATAAGTATATTGTGTAGAGGACTTAATATGTATTGATGTATTGTTAGTTCTTTTACTATAAATAAAAAACACGTAATGAAAATCACTTGTATTGCATCTCTCAACACATATCTGTCCAGTACAAGAAGAAGTAGTGACACAGCTTTCTTTGTTATTAGAACCTTTTTTAAGCTGGTGTGCATAGTAGTACAACAATATTAAGTTAAGTGGCAACATTATTTGAATGGGATATTGTGTAGTGATGTTCCTGAACATTCCAAACAATAAAAAAAGATACAATCCTCTTACAATGCATACTTGAGGCTACATATTTACATGCAAAACAAAAAATGATCACCTAGAAGTGGGTCTCTTTTCACAATGTTTGCTGAGCAGTAGCTGCTTTCTGCTGCAGATCGCCGTGGCGAAGGGGATATTGTATCTGCCTAGGAACCATGCGGTCGTGGGTTTCATTTTAGAGCGTTTTTTTAGATCTCCCTAAAAGTGTTAAGTACTGGTTCTACCCACTAGACACTAGAACTAAAATAAATAAGTTAAACTATAAAATTAAATATCTGCTGCAGATGTTCATCAATGACTACGCGGAGCCACCCCTAGAGGCCCTCACCTACCTCACAGGTCAGTGTAACTACGGGGGTCGGGTGACGGACGATCAGGACAGGCGTCTCATCATCAGCATCCTGGAGATCTTCTACAACCGCGACATCATCACCGACGATGCATATCGATTCTCCAGCAGTGGGATGTACTATGCCCCGCCCAAGGGTACCTACGATAGCTACGTTGCCTACATACGCAGTCTGCCACTGATACCCCACCCTGAGGTAGGGGAGCCCAGTTTTGTAGTAGTTTTGGTAAAACGCTGCATTTAATAGGCAAATTAACAAATAAAAAAAGCCATTGACAACTTATAAATATTTCTTATTGGTAACTAAAATTTCTTAATGGTTACAAAGACTTCTAAAAATCTTTGAATGTTCAATAGTTTTTATTTTATTTTCAGTTAAAATGTATCTGAATGACAGGTTTCCTTTGAAGGATGTAAATGATAATGGCTGCAAGTGATATTTTTTCCAAGTACCAACATAGTTTCTGTTGTGTGTGTCAGGTGTTTGGTCTCCATGAGAACGCAGACATCACCAAGGACCAGAAAGAGACCCAGCAGCTCTTTGATGGCATTCTCCTCACCCTGCCCAGACAGGTAGGCATTATACATGTAAAGGTCACTTAAGGGAAAAAGTGGTGTCACTTAGGGGTACCATTTGGGGAAATTTGGAAAAATTGAGTCACTGAGGGGTAATGTTTGGAGAAATAGTGGACTCTCATAGGGGTAATATTTGGAGAAATGGTTATATCACTTAGGGGTAAGGTTTAAAGAAATAGTCGAGTCTTTAAGGATAACAATTAGAGAAAAAGTGGAGTCACTTAGGGGTAACATTTGGAGAAATGGTGATGTCACTTAGGGTAAAAGTTTGGAGAAATAGTGGAGTCACTTAAGTGTAAAGTTTGGGTAAATAGTGGAGTCACTTAAGGGTAACGTTTGGAGAAATAGTGGAGTCACTTAGGGGTAACATTTGGAGAATGGTGATGTCACTTTGGGTAAAGTTTGGAGAAATAGTGGAGTCACTTAAGGGTAAAGTTTGAAGAAATAGTGGAGTCACTTAAGGGTAAAGTTTGAAGAAATAGTGGAGTCACTTAAAGGTAAAGTTTGGAGAAATAGTGGAGTCACTTAGGGGTAACATTTGGAGAAATGGTTATGTCACTTAGGGGTAATGTTTGGTAAATAGAAGAGACACTTAATGTTTGGAGAAATAGTAGCGTCATTTACGGGTAACGTTAAGAGAAAAAGCGGTGTCACTTAGGGGTAAAATTTGGGGAAAATAGAGGAGTCAGTAAGGGTTAACGTTTGGATAAATAGTGCAGTCACTTAGGGGTAACATTTGAAGAAATAGCGGAGTCACTTAGGGCTGACATTTGGAGAAATAGTGGAGTCACTTAGGGGCAACGTTTGGGGGAAATAGTGCAGTCACTTAGGGGTAACATTTGGAAAAATGGTGATGTCACTTGGGGTCAACGTTTGTGGGAAATAGTGCAGTCACTTAGGGGTAACATTTGGAGAAATAGTGTAGTCACTTTGGGGAAACGTTTGGGGGAAATAGTGGAGTCACTTAGGGGTTACATTTGGAGAGATGGTTATGTCACTAAGGGGCAATGTTTGGAGGAAATAGTGCAGTCACTTTGGGGTAACATTTTGGATATATAGTGAAGTCACTTAGGGGTAAAATTTGGAGAAATGGTTGAGTCACTAAGGGTTAACGTTTGGAAAAAAATAGTGGATTATTTTAGGGGTAATATTTGGGGAAATAGAGAAGGCTTTAAGGGAAAAAATTGGAGACATTTGGGAAGTAGTGGAGTCACTTTGTGGTGACATTTGGGAGAATAGTGGAGTCGCTTAGGGTTAACAGTTTAAAGAAAAATTGGGGTTACTCAGGAGTAACCTTTTTTTGAAATAGTGAAGTCACTTTGGTGTAAAATTTTGGTGTATACTGGAGTCACTTAGCTGTAACATTTGGAAAATAGTGGGTTCATTTAGGGGTCACATTTGGGGAAATAGCGGGGTCACGTAGGAGTAACATTTAGAGAAAAAGTGGAGTCACTTAGGGCTAACATTTTGGAAATAATGAAGTCACTTAAGGGTAACTTTTGAGTTAATAGTGAATCACTTACGTTATACTTGGGGATAAAGTGGAACCACTTTGAGTTAATGTTTTGGGAAATAGTGGAATCACTGAGGGTTAACATTTGGGGAAATAGTGGTATCACTTTGGGGTAAAGTTTAGGGAGGAGTCACTTGTTGGTTATGCTTTGGGAAATAGTGGAGTCATGTGTGGGTAATATTTGTGGAAAAAATAGAGTCACTCAGGGGAAATTTATTAGGGAAATAGTGGAGTCACTTGGGGAAAATGTTTGAGGAAATAGTGGAGTCACTTGGGGAAAATGTTTGGGGAAATAGTGGAGTCACATAGGGAAAATGTTTGGGGAAATAGTGTAGTATTTTAGTGGTTACATTTAGGAAAATAGTTAAGTCACTTAAGGGTAAAGTTTGGGAAAATGGGAGTGTCATTGAGGGGTTACATTTAGGAAAATAGTTGAGACACTTTGGGTAAAGTTTGGGGAAATAGTGGAGTAACATTAGGGTAAGTTTGAGGTAATAGTGGAGTCACTAAGGGGTAATGTTAGGGGTAAAAGTGGAGTTACTTAGGGTTAATGTTTGGGGCTACAGTGGATTCACTGAGGGGGTCTTATTAGGGAAAATAGTGGTATCACTTAGGGGTAATGTTTGTTAAATAGTGAAGTCCCTTAAAAGTAATGTTTGTAGAAATAGTGGACTCACTTGTGGTTAATGTTTGGGAAAGAAGTGGAGTCACTTTGGGGTAATGTTGGGGAAATAGTGGAGTAACTTTGGGGTAATATTTGGGGGAAATCGTGGAGTCACTTTGGGTTAATATTTGGGGGAAATAGTGGAGTCACTTTCGGGTAATGTCTGGGGAAATAGTGGAATCACTTAGGGGTAATGTTTTGGAGTTGCAACATACAATTTGGCTATTTTCCTTTCCAGTGTATTATGTTATATGAAACTAGATTTGAATTAGTTTATTTGTATTTGTTAGATAACATTTGAGATAATAAAAGAGTCCCGTAAAGCTCATATTTGGGAAACTTAGGGGTATAATTTAGGAGAAAAGTGGAGTCAGGTATAGGTAACAAAGGAGTAAATAGAGGAATCTGTTAGGGCTAATTTTTTTATTATTGTTGAGTCACTGAGGAGTAACATATGTGGAAATAGTAGAGGTATCATTTGGGATAAACTACATACAATTTTGCTATTTTTCCCTCCAGTTTTGTGTGTTATATTTAACGAGATTTTAATTAGTTTGTTAATTTCTGTGTGTTACTCTGCTAGATAGTACTATACAGGAGGTAAAGATTCTCCATAAGTGTGCATATATATGAAGAATTTGTTTTCCCAAATACTACATTGCTTTAATATAATATATTTAACATGGATAATTAAATATTAACTGATTCATAGCAATAAAAAAATGCAAGTTTTTTGTGCAGGTGCAGGGCTAGAAAGTGGCATTTAAGCCAGGGCTGCTTGTAACTTTTGTGTGTTGATTCTTCTTGCACTGGAGTCAGTACTAATTGTCTAAGGGCCCCCCACAATTATGAGGGACCAGTGGCTGCTTGGTTCCCACTCATGTCTTAACCTGAAAATAACATTAATTATTATGATTGTAATATTAAGGAATAATTTTTTGTTTTATAAGTTTGTTCTTTGAAACTTGACACAATTACGATTCAGTAACATGTCTTGTATCTTGTTAGGTGGCCAAGGTAGCACCATTGCTCCAGTAGTACTAGTATATCATTATTATCACACATTGGCACTCTGTGTGAATAACTAACATTTGAGTGTGTGATATTTGCTTAACATTTTTTGTTTGTTTAAACCAATTAGATACATAGCGCAATGAAGGTAGTTAGTGCATATTTTACTATTGTCCGCCATTTTCTTAAGTTTTGTTACCTTAGTATTTCTTGTGTCATATCACAGTGCATAAACTCATGCTAATAACTGACTACTGCACTACATGAATAACAGGTAGGGAGTTAAATGGCCATAGAATGGATTTATTATCAATCATCTCGCAAGTTATGTGGTAGGGTCAGGGATCAAACCCGTTATCCTCAGACTTGAAGTCCAGCCCTCTACCAATCCAACTAGCTGGTCTGATTGGTACCCCTGTAAAATTGTTCATGTTTATACTACCAGTATACCACGCCCACTTAGTTTAAGTTGCACTTTTTTAGCGAGGCTGTTTTCGGAGAAAACCTGAGCTATTGTCATAGCCAGCTCGTCCGACGTCCGCCATAGGCGTCGTGCTAAAACCTTAACATTGGCTCTTAAATCAAAGTGCTTCCACCTACAACTTTAAAACTTCATATTAAGATGCACCTTGATGAGTTCTACACGCCACACCCATTTTTTGGGTCACTAGGTCAAAGGTCAAGGTCACTGTGACCTCTAATATAAAACTTTAACATAGGCTCTAAAATCAAAGTGTTTCCACCAAAAACTTTGAAACTTTATATGTAGTTGCACCTTGATGAACTCTACATGCCACACCCATTTTTGGGTCACTAGGTCAAAGGTCATGGTTACTGTGACCTCTAATATAAAACTTTAACAAAAAACTTAATATTGCCTCTAAAATCAAAGTGCTTCAACCTACAACTTTGAAACTTCATATGTAGATGCACCTTGATGAGTTCTACATGCCACACCCATTTTGGGTCACTAGGTCAAAGGTCAAGGTCACTGTGACCTCTAAAAAAAAAAAATTCTGACAAGCTTTCGCAGCTGAGCGTGGCACCCGTTATGCGGGGTTCTTGTTGTACAAGTATTGAACAGTTACTAATTTAAATGCCCTTTGCACATGTTCTGTTATTTTCATAGAGTGTGATGAGGTAAAACGTTTAGTTAATCTTTGATTAAAATTGTGTTGCAATGCTAATAGTATGTAAAATGTTATAAAAGCAATTCTGAAATGGCAGTTATATTGTTAGCTAAAAATATTATCAAAGTATACCAGTTTCTTGGCTGTCGCAAATAAACCTTAGTTATGCAATTTTATGAATATATTTAATTGATTAATGTTTCTTTTTATTTTTTGTAATGTGAAAATGTGCACATAATTTGAAATATTTATTTGTTAAACATGCTTTGGCAAACTATAAATTTTCTTAACATAGGTGAAGTTTTATTGACATTGACCAATAAGGGGCTATTTTTGTACATCTGTGTATTAACAATTGTGAAATTCACTCCATGAGACCACCTTCTACCCATTTCATGTAACTGAGCTGTGCTCTATGGATGGGGGTTTAATGCGTGTGCATCAAGTGTTGCCCCAGATTAGCCTGTGCAGTTAGCACAGGCTAATCTGGAATGACATTTTCCGCCTAAACTTGATTGTTGCTAAGAAGGGACTCTCTTGAAACAAAAAATATCATCAAAGTGGAAAGGGTTGTCCCTGATTAGCCTGTGCAGACTGCACAGGCTAATCTGGGATGACACTTTATGCACATTCATTAAACCCCCTTTTCACAGAGCACGGCTCAGTTGTATTGCACAGACCATGACTTGCTTTCGTTTTCAGCCTCTACAACATGACAGCTGGAGCATTTATAATTCTGCTCAAATCAGGACAGATTCAAGCATTATTTTCAAAAAAGTACAAGTCTAGGGTTAAGAGTTAGACTATAGAATATGCTGAACACTTGCATATTAGATATCATAGTTTGACACTTAGCCCTTGAAATCTATCCGTTCAAGCATATTGGCATGCTCTATATAGTCTTGTGTTACCCATATATTATTTACACACGGTTCAACTTTACCGTTATTACAAATATTATGTTTATAATATGATCCAAGGGTTTGCACTTATTTCTGCTTGCCATGCATGATATATTTTCTCAGTCTGTGGTGTTTTTGTTCTTAAAATCCAAATTTTAAATATGGAATGCAGAATTGCATTTTGAAATGATGCTAGCCAAATGTTGAGTGTTCAGATATTGGATTTCATACAGAAGTAATAATTGGGTACTCGAGTTCCACACTCAACTCCATAAATCAATAGATTTGTAAATGCATGCAACACAGGTTTAATTGTTTAAGTGTTCAACACCGATTGTTCTTTTCTTTCAGTTTGTAATTGCTTTTAAACAGCATGTATTGAATATTTATGTGTGTATAATTTTTAATGCAGTTTATGTATCAATTCATTGTACATATAAAATGTTGTGTGAACTTTTGTACAAGTATATTTGCTGATATTAGCATAATATAACACACACAAAAATCTTCATTACATATAAACATGGATACAAATTGTATACATAATAATGTATCATCACCCAGACAAAGACATGCCCCAATCTTATAATTTAATAACGAACATTTTTCGTCAATCTAAAACTTATGTTAAAATTTTGGGCTTGTCGTCACTCTGTGACAAAACTCATGTTTCTTTTTATATGCATAAATGAACTAGTAAGATGGGTACGTTTTCTAATCATGAGCATGGATAATGAAAAGAAAACAAGTTTTTGATCATGAAAAATCTTACTTGCTTTGATTCCCTGTGTAAGTCTACACTATGCCATGCCTTCACTCTGCACTTGACTGTACCCATTCCAAAATTGTTATTCCGTGTATGAACTGTTCACTTGCTTTTTGTATAGAAGTGTGACACATCCCAACACTCTGTGAGTGTTTTTACTTTGATTTTAAATTGTTGTTATGCCCCTTTAAACAAGGTGGTATCTAGCCTTTGCACTGTACGTCTGTAAGTGCAGAGTTGTGTGTCCCAGCCTTTAGTTTGCCATTCATTTATTGATTTTGGTTAAAATTGCAACAAATGTCCACCATTATAAGAGAATGTGTGAAACGCTTTGCCCTTCCTCAAAGGTCAAGGTCACACTTAAAGGTAAAAAGTCAACTGCGGCCATAATAGAGCTGGAAAATTTCCGCCTTTACTTTTCCATTTAATAATGGATTTAGGAATAACTTGGCACAAATGTTAAGTGCCAATAAACCATGTTTGTACTTAACACATGTCTCCCTACCTCAAGGGTCAAGGTCACAATGAGAGGTCAAAAATCAACCTTGGCCTTAAATCAACTTGTAAACTCTTGTCTCAACCAAGACTTTGCCACATGTTGATGGATTTTAAAATAACTTGGAGAAAATAAAATCCATCATAAGAAGACACGTTGGCTGCAACACTTTTCTCCCTATCTCAAACGTCAAGGTCATAGTTAGATTTAAAAGGTCACATTAATAAATAGCTTGTGTGGACTGTAAGTTAGTCATTCATCATTCTAATATAAAATAACCTAGCTCTCATGACCCCCCAGAGCAGATGGCATTTTGTAAGTTAAACCATGTCTCCCGCCATCATGTGGTCAAGGTAACAGTTATAGGGCAAACTTTATATATTGCCATTAAAAAAATGTCAGGGTTGTTAATTTGTCTTGCAATTTTAAAATAACTACCATCAGGATATTGTTTATCACCAGTCTTATCAACTCAAAGGTCAAGGTTGCCCTTAAAGATCAAAAGTGAAATTGTGCCCTTAATATCTTGTTTGCTACTTAAAGGTAATTTTGAAACAAAAGAACAATATTGGGGCATCCATGCCATAATGACACATGCCTTGTTCTATCTTTGTATTTTGAAATTTTGAAATTTAATCAATTGTTAACAAAATTATGATTACTGTAAATATTACTAAATAACGTAATTTAAATCAAACGTGTTTTTTTAATGATAATGTTTTTTTAATAAGATTTATAGTGCTTAAGTGCTTAAGTGCTTTATGTGAACATGCATGTTGACACTTTTTGTTTTGCTTGCATGTTGTAATTGTCATTAAAAATAAAAAAGAGAGGTTATGTCGTGTTTACAAACAATTTAATGTACAACGGTAAAACAAATCTAGCAGTGGTTAATTTTGTAAATGATGATATTCAGTAAAAAAAAAAGACACACACAAATGTTTTATTTTTTGTAAGTGGCAAGTAGTAGTCTGTAATGGTGGAGTGGAAATGAAGACTAGCTTGAACCATAACAGTTCCATGTGAAAAAAATACTAACAATGATTCTGTTACAGTTTTATTTGGTAAAAAATTGTTTAAATAAAAATTGGCTGTTAAAACTGAGCAAAAACAAAAACTTGGTATGAAAGTGCTGTGAGAAATGCTTGAACTGTATTACGAAGAGTTGCCATTAGTTTTTATTTTGTAATATGCTTTAACATATAATAATGTAAGCCATTCTTTAATATGATTGCTCTTATTTGTAAAACTATACACATGATTGTCTGGTTTAAAATTTAATTCATTTTAAATTTAAATTGTTATCAAATAGGAATAAAACGGATCATGTCACATAGTACAAATTCCATACAGTTGGTAGAGATCCTGTTTTGCATTTATGCTTCTTTGTTGAAACTATTAAAATTCCATATTTCTTCAATTACTATTTTTAATCTGCACTTCTTATTTGAAACATTAGAGCCTCGCTCTGTGAAAAGGGGGTTTAATGCATGTGCATAAAGTGTCTTACCAGATTAGCCTGTGCAGTCTGCACAGGCTAATCAGGGACAACACTTTCTACCTAAACTGGAATTTTTGCAAAGAAGAGACTTTCTGTAAACGAAAAATACAATACATGCGGAAAGTATCGTCCATGATTAGCCTGTGCAAACTACACAGGCTAATCTGGGACGACAGTTTATGCACATTCATGTAACCCCCTTTTCACAGAACACTGCCCAACAGCTACTCATTTGATAACCCTTTAAAGCCCTATTTCTGTATTTGATGTTGGCAGTTGATCGGCGCAGGTCAGTCAACTCAGGAGGTGATTGAGGAACTGGCAGCTGACATCCTCTCCAAGATCCCTCCGGACTTCAACTTGGAGGAGGTTCAGGTAGGATTTAGTCTGAATATGAGCTAAATGCATGTGCGTTAAGTGTCATCCCAGATATGCAGTCCGCACAGGCGAATCAGAGACATCACTTTAAGCTTCAAGAGGAATATCCTTTAAAAGAGATGTACTTTAAATGAAAAATTCCATAAATGCCGAAAGTGTCATCCCTCATTAGCCTAAATGAACTGCATATTACCCACTCGCTTTAAACCCAGTTTTTTGTGGAGTGATATTATTTTCAGGGATCATATTTTTTTTTATTTTGTTGGTCCTAGACCGATTGTGGTCATGAAAGACCGATTGAAAATTCCAAACAGTCAGTCCGAATCTGTTTACTAAAATTCCCATGTCATGAAATCGATTAGACAGTGCACATGCTAAGACACCCTAAAGACATTCTTATCTCGATTAGGTGTGATAAACCATTCGCTGCAGTCTTGTCTCTAAACCGGTCAGGACCATTTTATTGCACATCAGACAAAGAATAGAAAACTTGTGAACAGTGGATTAAAGATGCGTCCGAAATTATTGAGGGTGGTCGAAAATTTTCAAACTGAAAAAATCGCAAAACAATTTAAGAGACTTAAGGCCTGTGATGTACATATCGATCGATTATCGGTGTCATTGTGTGTCTATTGATAGTTATCATTGTTATAGCGGTTTCTCTGTTTTGTCTGCTTAGGTGACTGCACACACTGGTTTAATTATAATCGGTCTTCGATGTTAATTGACGTGCATGTGATACAAAACAATATGTTGCGATTCTAACACGGCACGTGAAAACTTTCAAATAAACAAAGAAGAAAATCGTCTATGGGTTATTCTGCAATAATTATGGGCAGATCTTATGCACTGAAAGCACGTGCTGAAACTAAACAAAACATGCCGATACATTTTCAGCGTAATAATCTGGTAATATAATTATGAATGAAAGTGGCGGATCTGATCGACAGAACAGCCGAAAGTTATTTTTATGGGCAGAACTTCACATAAAATAGTACACAAGAAAAATAATATACACTGTATAAATCTTTAGTAAAAACTGTGTTAGAATCGAAATAGTTTGTGTACTTTATAGTTTGTTGTTCAATAAGCCACGACCAGAAAATTAGATGCATGGTTTCAAATCACTCGTGCTTTGCACTCGTGATTTAATCCCTACGCATCTAAACTATCGGCCGTGGTTTATTTGACAACAAACTAACGTACACCAATTATTTCTTTATTATTTGGTTTTGTTATTGTCTGTAGCCAACCTACGCACAGACATTTGTTTGGTTCAAGGCATGTTTGTAAGCTATTATCGAGTCGAAAACGATTTAAAACATCAGTTTAGACTTACACAGATTAATAATATTGACAACGATAAAAAAAGTCTGATAAAACAGTGCACGAAACAACTATGAAATAGCAAATGATAAAACCAGCTGAGAAAACTCGTATGTTCCGTTAAAAAAAAAATGCCTAAGCAATTATACTTGTGCATTTATTGTACCACCTTAATGAATGGCAAAATCAATGGTATATATTTTAACGTAATTTGTCATGATTTCGGGTATCAATTTTCGGATACTTTTCCCCATTTATATCCAGACCAATTATTCTTGCGGGAAAATATGATCCCTGATTATTTTAATATGCCTTATGTACAATATCTGTTTAATAAAAAAACAAGAATAAAAGGCTTTGACTTTAAATAAAGTTTCACTGCATCAGTCTTGTCAGTGTTGATTGTAGTATATCTATAAAAAAAAAAGAGACGGTCATGTGGAAAGGCCAACAGTAGACTTCTTGACTTGCCTTTAAAATCCACAGCAAGTACTCATTGAAATTTGAATTAAGATTTCTTTGCCCAATCAATAAATCAATTAATTTATTTATTTAAGTTAAACATAAATTAGAAAATAGTACATGCATAAAACGTCTTAAAAGTTTCAGATATGAAAAAAAAGACAAAATAATAAAAGAATCTTGGCTTTTGGGGTAATATTTTGAAATATTATCTCATTTAAGTAAGAACATTTGCACATTTTCACTCAGGCTTTTGAAAATATTTTGAAAATATTTATTTTCTGACTTCAGTGAGAACAATATATCACGGTATAACTCTGAACGCTTGGAAATATCCTCAATATAATACTGGTCATTTAAAATTCATAATAAATAGTTAAACCATATCTGCTCAGAAATAAAGTGAAAATGGCTCTATGCAACCAGTTTTAAAATGGAACAACCTGTGAGTAACATGCTGGCTGTTCAGCTTATATGCCGTTTGCTGCTCATCACTATCTTAGGGTTGGTAATGAAAACTTTAAAACTTGAACCTTTCAAGAATAGTCTTTAATTGTCCCCTACCGGTTTCACCGGAGGGGACTTATGGTTTGCGCTCCGTCAGTCAGTCTGTCTGTCAGTCTGTCCATCACACTTTTCTGGATCCTGTGATAACTTCATAAGTTCTTAATATTTTTTCATGACACTTGAAACATGGATAGATGGCAATATGGACATTATGCAACCATAATTTTTGACGTAGGAACAAAATGAAATGACGTGCATAAATACTGCTGCAAATGGTGGTTTTCTGGATCCTGTGATAACTTTTAAAGTTTTTCATATTTTTTCATAAAACTTGAAACATGGATAGATGGCAATATGGACATAATGCAGGTAATTTCATTTAGTTCCTACGTCAAAAATTCCGGTTGCTATGGCAACAAAAAAAATAATCTGACAATGGTGGAATTTCTGACAATGGTGGAGCCGGTAGGGGACCATATTGCTTGGCAATCTCTTGTTTAATTTTATCTTTTAAGGGTCTACAAATGGGTCAGAATTCGTATTAGAGTGAAAAAGGGTTAAGCAAAGAAGACCTGACTTAAACAAATTTTAATAATCTGTCTCATTCTTGTAGGCCAGGTACCCGGTGCGTTACGAGGAGTCGATGAACACAGTGCTGGTACAGGAGCTGATCCGGTTCAACCGGCTGATCCAAGTGGTGCGAACTAGCCTGCAGGACATACGCAAGGCCATCAAGGGGCTCGTACTGATGTCCTCTGAGCTGGAGGACATGTTCGACAGCATGATGGTTGGCAAGGTACACAGGGTGTTGCATGTTTAACTCTTTTTGTGCAATGTACTTGTCTTAAATTACTAATGTATCATTAAGTAATGAAATAGTGTTTTGAAATTGTTTTGGAAATAATCATGTGGAGTAGTTGTGAAACACAGACCATTGATGTACCCCTCAATCTCACAGACCATTGATGTACCCCTCAATCTCACAGACCATTGATGTACCCCTCAATCTCACAGACCATTGATGTACCCCTAGATCTCACAGACCATTGATGTACCCCTCAATCTCACAGACCATTGATGTACCCCTCAATCTCAAACACAGACCATTGATGTATCCCTCAATCTCACAGACCATTGATTATCCCTCAATCTCACAGACCATTGATGTATCCCTCAATCTCACAGACCATTGATGTATCCCTCAATCTCACAGACCATTGATGTATCCCTCAATCTCACAGACCATTGATGTATCCCTCAATCTCACAGACCATTGATGTACCCCTCAATCTCACAGACCATTAATGTACCCCTCAATCTCACAGGCCATTGATGTTCCCCTCAATCTCACAGACCATTGATGTACCCCTCAATCTCACAGACCATTAATGTACCCCTCAATCTCACAGGCCATTGATGTACCCCTCAATCTCACAGACCATTGATGTACCCCTCAATCTCACAGACCATTGATGTACCCCTTAATCTCACAGACCATTGATGTACCCCTCAATCTCACAGACCATTAATGTACCCCTCAATCTCACAGGCCATTGATGTACCCCTCAATCTCATAGACCATTGATGTACCCCTCAATCTCACAGACCATTGATGTACCCCTCAATCTCACAGACCATTGATGTACCCCTCAATCTCACAGACCATTGATGTACCCCTCAATCTCAAAATTTGTCTCAGATTTAACCCTTCACCACATAAATATGCATTTCAACACAAGTTCAGTCCGTTAGAAAATCACATTTAAATAAAGACCTTCCCTACAAGATTAAGATTTTAAAAGCTTCATTTCCAACAATTAAGTACTGATGAGTACAGCAAAAAGCATAAACCTGAGCAGCCCGTGAGTAACTTGCAGGCTGTTCTGGTTTTATGCTGGTTGCAAAAGCCATTTTCACTTTGCTTCTGAGTGGGAAAGGGTTTAATATTGACCATTGGTTGTCTGCCCCTGGTTGCAGGTGCCCGCCATGTGGGCTGCCAAGAGTTACCCCTCCCTGAAGCCCCTGGGCAGCTACATCACCGACCTGCTGGCCCGCCTGGCTTTCTTCAAGGAATGGATCTACTCAGGTATGGTGGCTGTATACCTTTTGTATTATGTATATGAGTATAGATCTGGGAAAGCTGGGCTATGTGTGTAAAGTATTGTACCAGATTAGCCTGTGCAGTCTAATTGGATCAGGGATGGCACTTTCCGCTTTTATACATTTATATTTAAATGTAGTCTATTCTAAGCGAAAAGCCAGTTTAAGGAAACAGTGTTATTTCTGATTAGACTGTGCAGGCTGATCTGGGACAACACTATGCACATGCATTAAGCCTCACAGGCTAATCTGGGACAACACTATGCACATGCATTAAGCCTCACAGGCTAATCTGGGACAACACTATGCACATGCATTAAGCCCAGTTTTCCCAGATCAAGATCATATGATTGGGATACAGTGATGTTGGTTGCCCTGGTATACAGTGATGTTGGTTGCCTATTGGGATACAGTGATGTTGGTTGCCTATTGGGATACAGTGATGTTGGTTGCCTTTTGGGATACAGTGATGTTGGTTGCCCTGGGATACAGTGATGTTGGTTGCCTATTGGGATTCAGTGATGATTGTTGCCTATTGGGATACAGTGATGTTGGTTGCCTATTGGGATACAGTGATGTTGGTTGCCTATTGGGATACAGTGATGTTGGTTGCCTATTGGGATACAGTGATGTTGGTTTCCTATTGGGATACAGTGATTTTGGTTGCCCATCCGTGTGTGACGTGTGTGTGTCTGTCATTTTTTATGCAAACAGCCTTAACTGCTCTCAATTATATTAGTGTAAGTCTATCCTATATGATGACGCAGGGAAGCTATGGTTGCAGGTAGCCCAGTGGTGAAGTGGATATCAGGGTTCTACTTCACTCAGTCATTCCTGACTGGCGTGCTGCAGAACTACGCCCGCAAGTTCCAGATACCCATAGACCACCTGGGCTTTGAGTTTGAGGTGATGAGTCATGATACCAGCATGCCCCAGAAACCTGTAAGTTGGGATTGGGGACGGGGATGGGGGGATGGGGGGTTGTCACATTGATACACTACAAGTTATTTTATTACCATGTGTACATTTACAAAAGACATAAGATTGTACGTGTTATATCTAGCTCGTAATAAATTATTATTGTAAAGCTTTAAAACATAAAAAAAAATGACTTAAAATCTGCTATATTTGTAACTTTTAGTTTTGCTATCAAATATATATTAAATGTTTTGTTCAACACTGCTGTTTGGAAGTCAAAAGTATTTAGGAATACCAAACAATGAAATATTTATGTTTTTTGTATTGTGTATTTTTTTTATAAATATAGAATAATTTGCATGAATAATATTTAAAAAAGGATTGTAAAACATAACTTGTATTAAGTTGACAAAATTAATTTTGTCCTAATCCTAAGTTAAAAAGTTGATATAAGTTGATATAAAATTAAGTAGTGTTTTTCCCCAGAGGCATAGTAATGTTCCATGTTATTAGAGGTTAGATATCACGTTTCCAGAGTAACGGTGCCTATGTCAGAGGTCTGTTTATGGAGGGAGCGCGTTGGGACAGACAGAAGAAAATGATCAACGAGTCACAACCAAAAATACTCCATGAAATAGTGCCTGTTGTATCCTTTCTTGTAACTCCACTAAGTATTATGCAGTGGTCTGAAACTACTTACTAAAGTTGAACAGGCTAAATGCGTGTGCAAAGCTTGTCGTCCCAGATAAGCGTGCACAATTTAATTGGGGACGAGAATTTCCATCAAGAATGGATTTTCTTTTAAAACATACTTCGTTTCAACGAAGCAAATCCATGATAGTGGAGAGTGCAAGGTGTCCCTGATAGTGGAGAGTGCATGGTGTCCCTGATAGTGGAGAGTGCATGGTGTCTTTGATAGTGGAGAGTGCATGGTGTCCCTGATAGTGGAGAGTGCATGGTGTCCCTGATAGTGGAGAGTGCATGGTGTCCCTGATAGTGGAGAGTGCATGGTGTCCCTGATAGTGGAGAGTGCATGGTGTCCCTGATAGTGGAGAGGGCATGGTGTCCCTGATAGTGGAGAGTGCATGGTGTCCCTGATAGTGGAGAGTGCATGGTGTCCCTGATAGTGGAGAGTGCATGGTGTTCGTGATAGTGGAGAGTGCATGGTGTCCCTGATAGTGGAGAGTGCATGGTGTCCCTGATAGTGGAGAGTGCATGGTGTCCCTGATAGTGGAGAGTGCATGGTGTCCCTGATAGTGGAGAGTACATGGTGTCACTGATAGTGGAGAGTGCATGGTGTCCTTGATAGTGGAGAGTGCATGGTGTCCCTGATAGTGGAGAGTGCATGGTGTGTCTGATAGTGGAGAGTGCATGGTGTCCCTGATAGTGGAGAGTGCATGGTGTCCCTGATAGTGGAGAGTGCATGGTGTCCCTGATAGTGGAGAGTGCATTGTGTCCCTGATAGTGGAGAGTGCATGGTGTCCCTGATAGTGGAGAGTGCATGGTGTCCCTGATAGTGGAGAGTGCATGGTGTCCATGATAGTGGAGAGTGCATGGTGTCCCTGATAGTGGAGAGTGCATGGTGTCCCTGATAGTGGAGAGTGCATGGTGTCCCTGATGGTGGAGAGTGCATGGTGTCCCTGATAGTGGAGAGTGCATGGTGTCCATGATAGTGGAGAGTGCATGGTGTCCCTGAAAGTGGAGAGTGCATGGTGTCCCTGATAGTGGAGAGTGCATGGTGTCCCTGATAGTGGAGAGTGCACGGTGTCCCTGATAGTGGAGAGTGCACGGTGTCCCTGATAGTGGAGAGTGCATGGTGTCCCTGATAGTGGAGAGTGCACGGTGTCCCTGATAGTGGAGAGTGCATGGTGTCCCTGATAGTGGAGAGTGCATGGTGTCCCTTATAGTGGAGAGTGCATGGTGTCCCTGATAGTGGAGAATGCATGGTGTGCCTGATAGTGGAGAGTGCATGGTGTCCAGTGGAGAGTGCATGGTGTCCAGTGGAGAGTGCATGGTGTCCCTGATAGTGGAGAGTGCATGGTGTCCCTGATAGTGGAGATTGCATGGTGTCCAGTGGAGAGTGCATGGTGTCCCTGATAGTGGAGAGTGCATGGTGTCCCTGATAGTGGAGATTGCATGGTGTCCCTGATAGTGGAGAGTGCATTGTGTCCCTGATAGTGGAGAGTGCATGGTGTCCCTGATAGTGGAGAGTGCATGGTGTCCCTGATAGTGGAGAGCGCATGGTGTCCCTGATAGTGGCGAGTGCATGGTGTCCCTGATAGTGGAGAGTGCATGGTGTCCCTGATAGTGGAGAGTGCATGGTGTCCCTGATAGTGGAGAGTGCATGGTGTCCCTGATAGTGGAGAGTGCATGGTGTCCCTGATAGTGGAGAGTGCATGGTGTCCCTGATAGTGGAGAGTGCATGGTGTGCCTGATAGTGGAGAGTGCATGGTGTCCAGTGGAGAGTGCATGGTGTCCAGTGGAGAGTGCATGGTGTCCCTGATAGTGGAGAGTGCATGGTGTCCCTGATAGTGGAGAGTGCATGGTGTCCCTGATAGTGGAGAGTGCATGGTGTCCCTGATAGTGGAGAGTGCATGGTGTCCAGTGGAGAGTGCATGGTGTCCCTGATAGTGGAGAGTGCATGGTGTCCCTGATAGTGGAGAGTGCATGGTGTCCCTGATAGTTGAGAGTGCATGGTGTCCCTGATAGTTGAGAGTGCATGGTGTCCCTGATAGTTGAGAGTGCATGGTGTCCCTGATAGTGGAGAGTGCATGGTGTCCCTGATAGTGGAGAGTGCATGGTGTCCCTGATAGTGGAGAGTGCATGGTGTCCCTGATAGTGGAGAGTGCATGGTGTCCCTGATAGTGGAGAGTGCAAGGTGCCCATGATAGTGGAGAGTGCATGGTGTCCCTGATAGTGGAGAGTGCATGGTGTCCCTGATAGTGGAGAGTGCATGGTGTCCATGATAGTGGAGAGTGCATGGTGTCCCTGATAGTGGAGAGAGCATGGTGTCCCTGATAGTGGAGAGTGCATGGTGTCCCTGATAGTGGAGAGTGCATGGTGTCCCAGGATAGTGGAGAGTGCATGGTGTCCCTGATAGTGGAGAGTGCATGGTGTCCATGATAGTGGAGAGTGCATGGTGTCCCTGATAGTGGAGAGTGCATGGTGTCCCTGATAGTGGAGAGTGCATGGTGTCCCTGATAGTGGAGAGTGCATTGTGTCCCTGATAGTGGAGAGTGCATGGTGTCCAGTGGAGAGTGCATGGTGTCCAGTGGAGAGTGCATGGTGTCCCTGATAGTGGAGAGTGCATGGTGTCCAGTGGAGAGTGCATGGTGTCCAGTGGAGAGTGCATGGTGTCCAGTGGAGAGTGCATGGTGTTCAGTGGAGAGTGCATGGTGTCCCTGATAGTGGAGATTGCATGGTGTCCAGTGGAGAGTGCATGGTGTCCCTGATAGTGGAGAGTGCATGGTGTCCAGTGGAGAGTGCATGGTGTCCCTGATAGTGGAGAGTGCATGGTGTCCCTGATAGTGGAGAGTGCATGGTGTCCCTGATAGTGGAGAGTGCATGGTTTCCCTGATAGTGGAGAGTGCATGGTGTCCCTGATAGTGGAGAGTGCATGGTGTGCCTGATAGTGGAGAGTGCATGGTGTCCAGTGGAGAGTGCATGGTGTCCCTGATAGTGGAGAGTGCATGGTGTCCCTGATAGTGGAGAGTGCATGGTGTCCCTGATAGTAGAGAGTGCATGGTGTCCCTGATAGTGGAGAGTGCATGGTGTGCCTGATAGTGGAGAGTGCATGGTGTCCAGTGGAGAGTGCATGGTGTCCAGTGGAGAGTGCATGGTGTCCCTGATAGTGGAGAGTGCATGGTGTCCAGTGGAGAGTGCATGGTGTCCCTGATTAGCCTGTGCAGACTGAA
Source organism: Dreissena polymorpha (assembly GCF_020536995.1). Classification (NCBI taxonomy): domain Eukaryota; kingdom Metazoa; phylum Mollusca; class Bivalvia; order Myida; family Dreissenidae; genus Dreissena; species Dreissena polymorpha. The sequence continues at coordinate 51,375,023 of NC_068355.1, read as the reverse complement.
AGCACTAATATGGGACTGAACTTTAGGCATCTGTATAAAAACCTGTATCCCCCAGCAAAGCTCAAAGGTATTCTGCATATAAATGTGATGCATGTTTATCACATGGGCCTCAAGAGGTATACCTTACAAAAATCAGAAATTGTAATGGTAAAATTAGCTAATTAAATTTATTTGTATTTATCATCAGAAAGAATTGGCACATTTTAAGAAAAAAATACCATTATGCTATTGTTATTGTTTGTTTGATAAATGTCTTGTTGTGATCATGATTGGTCTCATGTAATATTGTTACAACTATGGATATTACTCTATATTCCCTAACCTGCGTCAGATATGGTTGAAACCTGGTAAAACAGAGGACTTTGAAAAGAAGCACAATTACAGCTGTCCAGGTAAATGTTTGATGTTGTTTTCCTCAATTACTTTTTGTTTATTAATTTGTGTTGTCTAATACATGAGCCATGTCGTGAAAAAACCTGTATTTGTGACAAAATTTCACATTTTTAGTTTTCTATAGATTGATAAAGACTGTTCTGTGCTTGTTATTATGATACCAAATTTATAGATATAGCCCAATTACTTACTGAGAATCTTTTATTTTAGTAACAGAACTGCAGAGGTGTTTTGACGTTTACAATGTCAACAACGTTTTCAAGTAAACCGCATTCAGATGTTTGTTACATCAAAATCACACTTATAAACAAGACATGAAACAAAATTTAAGAACACATTTATTATGTTAAATATATATTATCAGGTGTCTATTTGTTCAAAAAAATAGTTGTGATTAACATTATACTGTAATCTAACATATGTTGCTTAGCAACAAAGTCCACCTGTATTTACATCGACCAGCAAACCATACAGTTTAAATCATTTTTTTCTAAACCAATCTCACATATTTTCAAAACATATCATTACGTTTTTCATAGGAATACACACACCATGTTCAAAACAAACACTATCAATTACACCAACAATACATAAACCAACAATATCCAATAAAAATAATAAAAATAATTTCATTATGTTGAAATGTTAGATTAATTTAAAAGTGCTTTTCTAAAAATTAAGAGTCGAGTAATCTTTAATAATTTCTACTTTTCACACTTAGCTATTTTTTTTATAATTATTCTTAGCATGCTCATAATGTAATGTATTTATTATACAGCTTATTTTGTATGTAGAATTATTCATTTGACATGATTTCTATAGAAATAAGCAAAAGGGAATACAAATATGTTATTTGATATGAAACAAGAGCTGTCACCATAGGATGACATATGCCCCCTATAAACGCTTGATAGAAGTTATGAGCTTTTTTCGAAACCTAAACGCAGCTTTCGAAACCTAAACGCGGACCCTAAGTTCAAGGTCAAAGTCACAGGGGTCAAAATGTGTGTGCGTATGGAAAGGCCTTGTCCATATACACATGCATGCCAAATATGAAATTGCTATCAGAAGCGACATAGAAGTTATGAGCATTTTTCGAAACCTAAAAGCAAAGTGTGACGGACAGACTGACAGACGGACGGACAGTTCGATCACTATATGCCCTCCTTCGGGGGCATAAAAAGTGTTATTTAAATGTGTTATAAATGAACCAATGTATTCAAACAGACATTTAGGCCTAAGGATATTCAAAAAGTACTGAAGAATAAGTTTGAACTTATTTGTCATTAGCCTGTAAATATTCACATTATAATGTGTGTAATCTTTTGCCGTAGATGCCATAGATGCGACAACATAACTATAGTTATGTTTCTGGGTAAGGGCAAGTAGCATCCTTGTTAGCATCGCTGAGATATGGCCTGACAATGTTGTACAAGTACTCCTGTCTGTTTCGGCTGAGTTCTTTGGCCTCTACAATATGCGGACCTTGGTATGGAATATGGACGCCATCCATAGCCGCAGTAACCTTGACCTCAGGACATCCATAGCCGCAGTAATCTTGACCTCAGGACATCCATAGCCGCAGTAACCTTGACCTCAGGACATCCATAGCCGCAGTAATCTTGACCTCAGGACATCCATAGCCGCAGTAACCTTGACCTCAGGACATCCATAGCCGCAGTAATCTTGACCTCAGGACATCCATAGCCGCAGTAATCTTGACCTCAGGACATCCATAGCCGCAGTAATCTTGACCTCAGGACATCCATAGCCGCAGTAATCTTGACCTCAGGACATCCATAGCCGCAGTAATCTTGACCTCAGGACATCCATAGCCGCAGTAATCTTGACCTCAGGACATCCATAGCCGCAGTAATCTTGACCTCAGGACATCCATAGCCGCAGTAATCTTGACCTCAGGACATCCATAGCCGCAGTAATCTTGACCTCAGGACATCCGATTCCCGTTCGCATTGTTACCACACCTGGCCCTTCCGTCTTCATGCCGAAGTACTGATAGTGTCTGAAAATGAAAATAAATACTATTATGATGCATTTGCGAATAATATTCATTTGCATTGGTAACTATAATCGAAGACAATGTGTATGGTTATGTCAGAGTTTTGTTTTTCTTTCGCTTTGTATTGCATTTTAGAATCTTTACACCTTTACACTTTTCGTTAAACAGCATTATAAAACCGTTATACTGAAAAAATATTAACAATTCTACTCAGTGGTGTGAACCAACCAATTATCATAGGCCTACATAAGTAAATACCTTACAGATGGAGTTCTTCCAAAGTGGGCGGACAATGAATTGTCGAGTCCCAACTTCATGGAAACGTATATATGTAAATTATTCAAACACAAAATAATCAATACATGTTTCTATACGCGAAATTACAGAGATTGTTTTTGCACTCAGTCATTGAATAATATCAGACAATGTAGATATATATGTGCGATATGCAAGCTATTTCCTACCAAAACAAGTATAAAAAGTGACATAAATCTTCCAAAATTCTATGCAATATAATTTCCTGCATATAAATCTATTTAAGTCTATACGTTAAGTGTATAGAAGTTGGATAAATAATAATTAAGAGGATATGGTCGAGTTTATAATAAAAATCGATAACAAATACTAACAAATAACAAATATGACTATTTTGCTCTGAATTAGAAAAACTGTTTAGCCTTAAGGATCGGCACAACAAATTAGAGTCAGCAGGGTAATTGGGAAAAAACCAAACTATTTGTACGCCTTGTTATGTGTAGCCCCATGGCTGCAATTAAAGGTGGGGATAAACTCTTACAAAAATTCATGTAGGTCTAAAAATAAAAATAACAAACTTTTAGTCTGATAAGTTCTACCGTAAATCTACAATTTTCGTTCACTGAATATCTTAACAACGTTTAACATGGTGGTTAATTTGTAAACACGTCTCGTTCGCTAGTTTTGCAAAATAACTAATAATAATAAATTATATTACTTACTTCTATTTCATTATCCATATCACGTCATTTCATACTAAAGATGTTTCACAAATACAAAACTGTCCAAAACAGCTACACATGTTTCAGTGATCGCGCAAATTAAAAAAAATGTTGATGTCACTTTACAGAGAATTTACCAACGCCATAATTGATGTCACAAATATAGGTTTTGTCGCGACAAGGCTCATATATATATGAATTCCTTTTGTAGCATGTGTGTGCTCTACATATTATAAAAGAAAGAGTAGTAGACATATGTATTGGCTTGCTCATATGATTACAATTATGAAAACCAACTGCGAAGTGTGAAAGTTAATATCTGAATTCTCTTTGTCCATTTAACTGTCCCTTTGTCCATCTAACTATCCCTTTGTCCATCTTACTGTCCCTTTGTCTATCTTACTGTCCCTGTGTCTATGTACCTGTCCCTTTGTCCATCTAACTGTCCCTTTTTCCATCTAACTGTCCCTTCGTCTATCTAACTGTCCCTTTGTCCATCTAACTGTACCTTTTTCCATCTAACTGTCCCTTCGTCTATCTAACTGTCCCTTTGTCCATCTAACTGTACCTTTGTCCATCTAACTGTCCCTTTGTCTATCTAACTGTCCCTCTGTACCTTTGTCCATCTAACTGTCCCTTTGTCAATCTAACTGTCCCTTTGTCCATTAAAACGTCCCTTTGTCAATCTAACTGTCCCTTTGTCCATCTAACTGTCCCTTTGTCCATCTTACTGTCCCTTTAACTGTCCCTTTGTCCATCTAACTGCCCCTTTGTCCATCTAACTGTCACTTTGTCCATTTAACTGTACCTTTGTCCATCTAACTATCTCTTTGTCCATCTAACTGTCCTTTTGTCAATGTAACTGTCCCTTTGTCCATCTAACTGTCTCTTTGTCCATCAAATTGTACCTTTGTCCATCTAACTGTCCCTTTGTCCATCTAACGTAGCTTCTTAAGTGTTTCTTAGTTACCACTTTTATGGACAGTTGAGTTGAAATTAAGGCTAGTATTTTGTATGGCTTGAAAATGTTTTTACGCCACTATTAAATGTCACATATAACTGTCTTTATTACTTACAAGGTAGTGACAGGCTCGAGGTCATCGTGGTCATTTAAGCTCAAATATCTGAGCAACCATTTCTTGTGTGCTCTATATCTCCTATACTTTTTGACGTCTTTCCATGAAACATGGATTATGTCATTGAGACATGTGCAGAAGGTATGAGTCAGTCATGCTTGGTATTGAAGAATTTTCATGGACATGGACTCTAATATTGAGGTCAATGTCTATTAGAGGATGATCAGAAGATGTGCCATTCAGGCCAGGTCAAAGTCACACATAAAGATTGATTTTTTATGTCTGTTTTTCATGTCCACTCCTAATCCAGATCCGCTTGGCCCTGTTAAGGATTTTCTTAAACATTTTCTCAAATGCTTGGGTCAATGAGACAAAGATCTTTGCAAATAAAAAAATTAATTAAACTTTGATATACACTTGAACAAAAAGTCATATTAATTGTACTTAGCTGAAAGTCATGTGTGTTTGTCATACCAGTTTTACAAACAACTATTTTTGACAAGTGTTTTCATTGTTGTATATCTTACAGTGTACAAGACAAGTGCTAGACGCGGTGTTCTATCCACCACTGGTCACTCCACTAACTGGGTCATGACCATCAACTTCCCGTCTGACCAGCCAGAAAACCACTGGATCAACCGTGGGGTGGCATGCCTCTGTCAACTAGACAACTGAACACTGACCTTTTTGTCTTCATAATTCAGTGTCTGGATTTGAAAAAAACGAACTTTTAACTACCAGAACTTTGCTTGACTGATCCTGACAATTCTGTTGAGTGTATTCAGACTAAGGTTGCCTTTGAGATTGCAAAATGGAGCTGAATTGTGCTTCTTGATTTAATAGATTTATATAAAACATTTCTACACAGGTCATATTTTTATTTTCTGTGTATTTCATCTACATGATTTTTGTAATGTGGCTTGATTTATCAGGTCATATACAGAAGGCTCAAACTTTGCTCATGTTTGATATTTAGGTAAATTGGGATTGTCTAGATCAAAATAACAAGTTGCTGCACCCTGCTCCTTATTGCTTCCCCCACTCCTGTCCCTCTTGACTATGCAAAACAAAATATAAAATCTTTCAACAATTATTTTATTTTTGCTAATATTTAATGGCCACAAAAGGCCATCCACTTTTTAAATACATTTATTTAAAGTGTTAGACTAAGAGATAACTTAGATTTAGCAAATGGCTAGAAAATGTCACCGGACTGGTCCGGTGTCCACCATGTCACGTTTTAGTATTTCGTTACACATATAGACTGGACATATATTTTACTAGTAGTTTGTTTCGAAAAAATCTATTGCTAATACCTGGTACATTTGTCCTTAACGCTTTGGAGTACAGGAAAAGAAATCAACGTTTCTACAATATTTAATAGTGACTTGCAGATGTTAGGTACTCATGAATTGTTTTGTTTAAGGTAGCACAATGTAGACTAATTCATCTTTATTCAATTATTTTTTATCATTTGTTTACTTATAGAAAGGTGTTGGTTTCATAACTTGTATAGCATTTTTAACTTTTGTTTCGAGGTACTGATATATTTTTTTGAAAGTATGCACAATAACTTATCTGATTGAATAATTATACTTCTTTACAAACTTTATTTTGTCTATGTGGTAAAAATTGTATAAAATAAGAGTTAACTTTCTGTTTTATGTACAAATTGGCATCATAGGTGCATTTATGTTTATTTTACACAGAATTCTCATTGCCTCTCAAAAGTAATATTTATTATGAAATTATTTATTATAATACAAAATGTATGCATGTATTAAAACATGTATGATTTATCTTTGCATTTAGTGTTTAAGCATTTGTTATATTTGACTTATTTGTTATTGTGATTGTTGAAAATTATGTCGTTAATTTATTGTGCCAACTGCCAAGTATTAAAAATTGCTGTGATGTTTGACAATATGGATAGTATGGCAGTGTTTTAATTTATTCATTTATACACATTAACTTATCTTTTGTTAGCTTTAATTTACTTGACTAAAGGTTGTTTTCATTGCACAGTTGGTTTTAGTTATTCTTCGATTGTTTACTTTTGTTGTTGGTTTTGACCATCCATGAACAATATGTATTTATGTAAACCCAAGTGACCCAACCAAACAGTCCTTGCCTTATGTGTTTATGTAAACCCAAGTGACCCAACCAAACAGTCCTTGCCTTATGTGTTTATGTAAACCCAAGTGACCCAACCAAACAGCCCTTGCCTTTTTTAGCTCATCTATTTTTTGAAAAAAAAAATGAGCTATTGTCATCACCTTGGCGTCGGTGTCGGCGTCCGGTTAAGTATTGCGTTTAGGTCCACTTTTCTCATAAAGTATCAATGCTATTGCATTCAAACTTGGTACACTTACTTACTATCATCAGGGGACTGGGCTGGCAAAGTAAGATAACTCTGGCTTGCATTTTGACAGAATTATGTGCCCTTTTTATACTTAAAAAATTGAAAATTTTGGTGAAGTTTTGTGTTTAGGTCCATTTTATTCCTTAAGTATCAAAGCTATTGCTTTCATACTTGCAACACTAACTTTTTCTTGTTTGTCCAATAAAGTCCACAGTTTTCATCAGATTCTTCTCAAACTTGTTTAGTGTCTTCATATTAATGAGGACTCGAACCCTATTGATTTTCAGGTCACTGGGTCAAAGGTCAAGGTCACAGTGACTCGAAATAGTAAAATGGTGTCCGGATGATAAATCAAGAATGCTTAGGCCTAGGATCATGAAACTTCATAGTTACATTGATCATGACTGGCAGATGACCCCAATTGATTTTCAGGTCACTAGGTCAAAGGTAAAGGTCACAGTGACTCTAAACATAAAATGGTTTCCGGATGATAACTCAAGAATGCTTACGCCTAGGATCATGAAACTTCATAGGTACATTGATCATGACTGACATATGACCCCTATTAATTTTCAGGTCAAAGGTCAAGGTCACAGTGACCAAAAACACTAAAATGGTTACCGGATGATAACTCAAGAATAATAAGGCCTAGGATCATGAAACTTTATAGGTACATTGATCATGATTTGCAGATGACCCCTATTGATTTTCAGGTCACTAGGTCAGAGGTCAAGGTCACAGTGACAAAAAACGTATTCACACAATGGCTACCACTACAACTGACAGCCCATATGGGGCATGTTTTAGAAACAGCCCTTGTTGTCGAAGCAATAAGTCCAGAATGACTTCCCCTTGATTATGAGAAGATTTTGAAATCCCGCTTGTTTACGCAATTAATTCCACAGTTTTCATCCAATTATTTCCAAATTTGCACAATATTTTATATCAATGATGACTTGAATCCTATTGAATATGAGCAGTATCTGAAAAATAATTACACAATAATCTCCCCTTGCATTTGAGAAAATTCTTCTTGTTTGCGCAATTAAGTACACAGTTTCCATCTTATTCTTTCCAAACTTGCACAGTGTTTATAGCAGAAGAGCGATTCAGGCCCTCATGGGCCTCTTGTTAATTGTTGTAATTGTTCTTGAAAACAAAAATCTTTATATAATCAGCTTTTTAACAGTGTTAAATTAATAGACGCAGGATCTTTTTATGTTCCGGTAGGGTGGCATATAACAGTCGCACTCTCTGTCCGTCCAGCACTCTGTTTTCCAGAGGTTTTTAAAGCAACACATTAAGATATTGAGCTGAGTTTTGGTATGCGAGTCCACCTACACATAAAGTGTAAAATTAGCTCCAGTCTGTTCATTTTTGATGAAGATATTGAGCTGAGTTTTGGTATGCGAGTCCACCTACACATAAAGTGTAAAATTAGCTCCAGTCTGTTCATTTTTGATGAAGATACATGCTTTTGACGGATCTAAATTTTTGACAAGGGAAATAATTAGCTTTAAAGGGAGACACTTTATCATTTGGCAGGCATAGGTCATTTTTACAAGAGAAGTAACATTTTTTAACCCTTTACCACATAGATAACGTATTTTCACGCATTTGTAGTCCTTCAGAAAGTTAAATTTAATTAAAGACCTTTCTTACTAGATTCAAGTGTTAAAGGCTTCAATTCCAACCCTTAGATACTGATGAGCAGCAAACAGCATTAAACCTGAACAGACTGCAAGTTACTCGCAGGCTGTTCTGGTTCTATGCTGTTTGCACATAGCCATTTTCACTTTGCCTCTGAGAAGGAAAGGGTTAAAGGGATATAACAAATGTAGGAGCTTCTTTTAATAGAAAGTAAAAGGCATAGAGATTTGAGACAAAATTGGGTACATACATTTTCTCTATAATAACCATTTTCCGGATGTTTTAGCTCCTCTGAGCACTCATGGTGAGCTTTTGTGATCGCATTTTTCCGTCCTGCGTCGCCAACATTTGCCTTGTTAACACTCTAGATGCCACATTTATTGTCCGATCTTCATAAAATTGGGTCAGAAGATTTATGCCAATGATATCTGGTACAAGATCGAAAATGGTTCTGGTTGGTTGAAAAACTTGGCCACCAGGGGGCGGGAAATTTTTCCTTATATGGCTTTAGTAAAACCTTGTTAACACTCTATAGAGGCCACATTTATTGTCAGATCATCATGAAAATTGGTTGGACGATTTGTCCCAATAATATCTTGGACGAGTTCAAAAATGGTTCCAGTTGCTTGAAAAACATGGCCGCCTGGGGACAGGGAATTTTTCCTTATATGGCTTAAGTACAACCTTGTTAACATTCAAGGCCACATTTATTGTCTGATCTTCAGTCAGAGGAATTTTCCTAATGATATCTTGGACGCGTTCGAAAATGGTTCCAGTTGCTTGAAAAAACATTGGTGGTGCCACCAAGGTGTGAGGCATTTTTTCTTATCTCGCTGTATATGGCTATAGTACAACAATGTTAAAACTCAAAGTGACCACAGTCATTCATGAAAGTTGGTCAGCACATTTGTTCTTATAATATCTTATGCTGCACAGAGCAGGTCAGTTCCTATGTATCTCATGTGAGCGACTTTTGGCCTTTCAGGCCATCTTATTTATGCAATGCATTCAAGTATTGAGCTGATTTTTGGTGAGTCCACATACTTGCCCTACAGATGAAGTGTGAAATTCTTTATGGTCCATTGATTTGTGATTTAGTTATGGCGTTGAACTTAATTTTTTCTCTATGTCCATTTTCCAGAGTTTTTGTGAATAACGCTTTCAGATATTGAGCTGATTTTTGGTGAGTCTACCTACATGACTTACAGATGAAGTTTGAAATACGTTCTGGCCCATGGATTTTTTACGAAGTAATCGGCCTTGGAGTTTTTTCTATAATAACCGTTTTCCAGAGTTTTTTTATGCAACGCTTTCAGATATTGAGCTGATTTTTGGTGAGCCTACCTACGTGACCCACCAACGAAGTGTGAAATTTGTTTCGGTCCATTGATTTTTTTTTGCGAAGTTATGGGCCATGAACTTAAATTTTTTCTATATTGTTACCGTTTGCGGATTTTTTTTTACACAAATCTTTGAGATATGGAGCTGATTTTTGGTATTTGAGTCTACCTACATGACTTACAGATGAAGTATGAGTTACATTTTGGTCCATTGATTTTTGGCTAAGTTATTGGCCTGGTTTTCTCCAAAATAGCTGCTGTGGGACTTCAGAACGCAGTAGGGGGCATTGTGTTCACAAGCGCAGCTTTTTTTTACACGAAACATTTTGCTCTACCAGAACATTCAATCTTTCTTAGCCATTCAAAAACTAGTATTGCTATATACACAGCTGTTTCTAGCTTTTCCAATTTAAAATAGATTTTCACTGATTTTATTTTGTAAGTGTCGTTTGTTCTTTTAATTATCTTCATTTCCTTCAAAATGAAAACATTTGTAAACAAGTCGGCAAAGAATAACCAATAAGTTTTGTAAGATCTATGTTGATTGACATCCACTGACGTTGTTCATTTAAAAAAATGCTACTATTGCAATGTGCCCATAATGTTGCCATGGTTTCACACACAAAAAATCCCCTAATAAAACATGCCCAGTCAATCGGTCGAACCACTCTCAAACAATTCTTTTTTTAATTAACATGGATATTAGAATGGACCACTCAGAAAAATAGGATCCCCAGAAATCAGCAGATCCACAGAAAAATCTAACCGCTGGAATCTAGAGTGAAAATGAGCTTACAGTTGACAACACATGACAAACAATGATGGACATATGGTGACCACAGGAATTTTCATTTCTCTTATTAATAATGAAGAACCTTATATTTGTTTGAAATCAAATCAGAATGGTAATAAATTACAACAAACAATTTTGATCAGTTTTTTTTTAATACTTTATAAATAACGTTACAAATAAAATGTAAGACTGGGTACAGACATCAACAAACATAGGTGGCTTACATGTTACTTAGTCAAGTATTGACAAGTACTCATGCATTTCAGAAATCAATTTTATTTTTTATTTTAACATTTTGTTTTAATAGCTGTTCTCTTGATTCGACATGTATGTAATTCTTTAAAGGCCCTACTTTTATTAAATGCTTTATTTCATTTTTTGATATTTTGTCTTGATTAAGTAATGATAAGCAGTTGAAAAAGACCATGATAATTTTTCATTACATCAGTGATGTTTCACAAAAATAAAATAATTTCTCAAATTTAACCTTGTTAAAAGAAACTAATTCAACCAAAAATAATGTTAAATTCATTTTCATACAAAATTAATTATTACTATTAAAATGTTTTACAAATATTGCTGTGTATAAAAATGAGCAATGAAAAAGGTGAATACTTGTTTGTCAAAAATGAAATCAGTGAGAATAATACCACTGACTTAGGTAGAAACAACTATTGGCAGTTTTGCTTTAAGACGCCCTGAACTGGCAATTGCAAACACAGAGTGGGCATTGTGTGTTCCATATCAAATAAAATTTCAATAAATATCAAAAGAAACTGATTTATCGGGAATATTCTACAATATTTTGTCAGCAGTTCTTTTTGCAGTATCCAAAAAGCATTAACAAGTACAACGTCAAAGGAAAATGTTTACAAGCACAATGAAGCATTCTGCATAGAAGTATCATCAGTAGGGAAACTGCAACAAAATTTCTTATTACGAAATCAATACAACTTAAACTCAATAATTTAATAACAAAATCTAATATATATTTTTCATAGATAAGCTTTTTAAGTTACTTTTTGTTCATTGTCATTACAGAAATCTGCTTTAAAATTAAAAAAAATCAACTGCAACACTGTTATTTATATGTAATAATGATTATTTAGTGACAAAACATTGTGATGCATCATCTTTTTCCAGAACAAACTTCATGTCAACTAAAATACATTTTGAAAAACAAACACAAGTACTTGAGTAACATTATTTAAACAGTTCTATTAACAATATGCGGACCATTTATATATATATATATTGTACATAATACATGATAAAAATGATGCAAAAAAAACAACAATAAATGATGCATGTTGTCATTACTTATGACAAAAAAGTGAACACTTATAAATAAAAACAACTGATATCACAAATTGACTGTTGTCGTAACTAACAACAAAATGAGGCACAGTTAATATAAAATACAGGCCACACTAATATCATTTATTGTATAATGTAAAACATCTTCTACACTACATAAATTATATGTCAAACTGGTAAGCACTGTACCACAATATGCATCTTTTTAGCTCAATTTAAAGCAAAGCTTATCCTTAAAGACACATGCCTGAAAATACAAAATGAATAAACTTTTGATTAATTCTTTGGCAGTTGTAAAAAAAAAAATCAAAGCACAAAACATGCTTGTACCTCAATGAACCTTGCATAAATCATTTTGTAAAGCACCACATTTTTTTTGTAATAAGAGAGATTTGGTTACACGCCTTTTTAGTTAATGTTGATGACTATAAATACATGCATTTTCAAAACAGTGAAACATCTAAAAGATTTTGTTCAAATTTTGTACACCGTTTGATTTGTTCTGCCATTGAATGTCTTCACAACTATCTAATTGATCTAGTTGTTCATATCTATGATTTATGTCCAATCATCTCCCACAGGAATGTCTTTTAATCGTCAATTTGCAGATTAAAAGACAATTACAATCGCAAACAATCACTGAAAACAGGCAAATTTGGCAACTTTCAGGGTAAACCCAAGCAAACATCGAATAGATCAACTACGATATCGTACATTTGTCCTTTTTATTCTTGTGTCTACGTACAGGCCGACCCAAAGTCGCACTTTTATTCGCTCCAGCAAATCCGAAATTATCAACGTAAGCAATCCTGGGAGCTCCCTTACTAGGACTGTCATAGTAATAGTCAAAATCGTCCTCTGAGTCACTGGAACTGGAACACGTGCTGCATGAATAACTTTCATCGTAATGATTCACACCGCGGTCCATCGACATTGACAGTTCAGAAGTATGCGACATGTTCTGGTTAGGGTTTTTAAGTATTTTCTTGCGTTCATGTTCGCCGTTCTGACTAACTTCTGCCAGCATTGAGGCTCTGCCCTCAAAACTTTGGCTTCTGGGATACCGTTTGTTTCCATGGCGACGATGTGACCTCTCCGGAGGGGGGCGGGAGATTGGGTTCATCTTTTCATCGTCGGGCAATGACAACTCATTAATATCTTCCACAGGGGAGTTACCTGACCTCAGTTCAGGAAACGACCGATTGGCTGCCCCATTTTGAGCAGTTAATTTTTGCATACCACTGTATGACTGGATAAAATTTGTGGGTACTTCCGGATGATAGTAATTCGCTTGTGCATTACCACTGAACTTAACACCAAGATTTTTCTCCGAGCCAGATCTACTGCGACTGACACTCCTGCTTCGGGAGACACATGAACTCGCCTTATCAGAACCACCACAGTTCAACTGCTCCTTCGATAGATCTGGCATGGATAACTGCGAAAGTCTCTTCTTTTTGGCATCATGCAAAGGTAGAGCATCTACCAAGCAGTCCATATTGATCTCATATCCTGACATCTCCAGTCTGGCTTTGGTGGGGGGTTCGTACATTCCCGGTGCGTACACCTCGCTGTTGCTGCTTGTGGCGTACCCCTGGTCACGGTCAGACGACGGGCAGCTGTCAGGTATGCTGTACTGCTGTCGTAAGACTTCCTGTAGAGCCATCACACTGCTCTCCTGCATGGCGTGACTGATCGGGGACCCCAGACGAATATTGTTTATATCCTTCATAAACTCTTCGGCTTTACGATGCGGTTGCGCATTCATACCAGCCCCAGCGCGTGAACAAGCTGCTGAACAGTATATAACACCGTGCTTTGGCAGAAATGGTTGCCCTAGTAACGATTTTTGACACGTGTGGCACTTAAAGCAGTTTGGTGTTGCGTGCCAATGTTGACCTTCATGGGTCATCTGTCCTTGATCGACACCGATGTGCTCACCGCATGTATCACAGAATTCCGCAAACATCCTCTCGAAGCAGACACAACAAAATGGCCGCCCTTCCCGCATGATGTACCTCTGACCACCTAACTGGGCGTCGCACTCAAAGCAGGAGAAGTGCTTCATGTGCCAGCTACGACCTTCTGCCTCTGTACACTCATCTGCGAAAATAATCTGAAACAAAAAAAACAAAACAAGATTCAGATCAGATTCAAGATGTAAAGACCATTTGTGCCATCTTTCGCATGCCTGCTTAGCTAATAAATGTTCAAAATAATTGGAATACATTTAGGATGTTTGAAACTCTCTGATAAGTATGATATCAAGTTCAGATGATGCATGGTAAAAACAAGAAATGTGTTTGTCAGAAACACTATGTCCCCTTCTGCGCCGCTTTGATTTAGTGTTTTTTTTACCTTTGACCTTAAAGGATGACCTTGACCTTATACCACTCAAAATGTGCAGCTCCATGAGATACACATGCATGCCAAATATGAAGTTGCTATCTTCAATATAGCAAAAGTTATTGCAAAATGTTAAAGTTGGCACAAACCAACAGACAGACCAACAGACAGGGCAAAAACAATATGTCCCCCACTATTGTGGTGGGGCACATAAAAATCTCAAAATTTCCATAAGAAATAAGTTTGCAAGATGAGAGCTTTTATATGGTTTTGACATTTTCAAAGTTGATTGGATGGTTATGATATTAATGAAGGAAGAAATATTTTGCTTTTGTGTTTCCTTTCTTTTCAAGCACTCAATCACACTTTAATTTTTAGTTTGCCTGGTTTTATTTTTCAACTTCTTAACACCAGGTCAGTGCAAATATTGAAGACCAACTTTCTACATGCTGAAACCATAGGGCTACCTTATAGTGTCACTACATGCTGAAACCATAGGGCTACCTAATAGTGTCACATGTTTGTTTGAATTACCTCATCACATGCGGCACATCTTGGTTTGATCAGCTCGGCGTGGTGTCTCCCACAGTAGAGCTGTCCATCCCGGTAGAAGTAGATCAGGTCAACCAGCAGCTCCTCACACGTCATACACACGAAACAGGATGGGTGCCAGAACCTGTCACTGCCACACCGCGACGCAAACACAGCAATCTCTCCACCTGATATCATTGTCTTGCACTGGAATAATATAAAGACTTGTTCAGTAACAATACTGAAATGTACAATTACAAATTGTGCACTGAAAAGTTTATACTTGTTAAATAATAATATCAGTATGTACTATTACAAATTGTCAAAATAATTTCAGTATCATTACCAGAACAGTTCACAACAAACATGGGCAAACAATTCAGCCTCATGCTATCATGTGCAATAAAGGAGTAACCTCCCTTATATCAGACTGAGAACTAATTTAATACATTTTTTACAGTATTAAGTATTAGTAGAAACCACATAAAAAGGCAGTGTCTTAAGGGCACTTTCCACTTTCGTCTCAAAACTCAACTTATTTAAACAAGGCTATTGTCAAACAATATTGTCCCCTACCGGCTCCACCATTTTCTGAAATTCCACCATTTTCATATAATTTTTTTGGTTGCCATAGCAACCACAATTTTTGACATAGGAACGAAATGAAATGACGTGCATAATGTCCATATTGCCATCTTTCCATGTTGCAAGTTTCATAAAAAAATATTAAGAACTTTTAAAGTTATTGCAGGATCCACAAAACCACCATTTTCAGCAGTATTTCTAGTCTATTTGTTGCCATAGCAACCAGAATTTTTGACGTAGGAACAAAATGAAATGATGTGCATAATGTCCATATTGCCATCCATCCATGTTTCAAGTTTCATGAAAAAATATTAAGAACTTTGAAAGTTATTGCAGGATCCAGAAAAGTGTGACGAACGGACGGACTGACAGGCGGAGCGCAAATCATAAATCCCCTCCGGTGAAACCGGTAGGAGACAAAAAAACAAGAATTGTGTATGGAACACTTTGACCTCCAAGTGTCACCTTTACCTTTGATGTAGGTAGACAAGAAATTTGGCAATAAACAATCAGCTAAAGGTCAGAAATAACACACCATTGAATGATTCATCATACTAATAATTATTTTAATGGGTTTATATTTTTATACTAACCTTAAAGCAGACTCCGCCCTGCATGGTGAGAGGCAGGGGCCTCACGCTGCCCCGCCCAAGGGCCTCCCGTTTCCTCTGCGCGCTGAACATGCGCAGCTCATGTTTCTCCTCCTCACTGAGGCTGTTGCAGTAGCGCACCTCGTTGTCATGGGGAGGTAACTGCTGCAGCAGCTGACGGACCCGGTACTTCTCCCCCGCGCTGTTCAGGTATGGCACTTTGTCCTCTGGCAGCGCACGGAAATACTGGTGCACCTGATGTGGACAATGAAGGTTTCTCAATGTGTGTGGGTACAGGTAACATCCACACACAAAAAATACTATATATATATTATATTTATATGAAAACAGTTTCAAATAAAAAAGTGTAAGAGCTCTGGATAATTCTGGCCCACTTTATAATTGCATACTTGTGTGAACCCTGGCCGAAAGGGTCCACGCACCAAAAAATGTAATTTGTCTATACAGTCTTAATATGTCTATGTTTTAATTACTTCAACATTGCTTTGCGTATTTATATTGGCTTCTAAAACATGGTGCTAGACAGAATTCGAGCCAAACTGTGTTGTCAATGAGAAACAGCAGTAATTGTGGTAATAACAATTAGTTTGCCACTAGCTTGCACATTAACAACACCTGTTGAACAAGCCGCTGCATGTACGGGACAGATTCCAAACACAACATCGCTTATTTTAATTAACTAATTTTGTTGGCCTGGTTTTGATTTTTTTTTACAAACTTACAACAGCATTGTCATCTTAATCCTGAACAAAGAATTTAGCAGCCAAACATGTGTTAAGCATGTCCAAAAGTACAAGAAACAAATTATGAATCGTTTGATTTCTCTACATGAAAAATATGTAAGAAAATTTCATTTCTGCCTAAGACTGACAAGGAAATATCTTACATGTAAAATACACTTTTTTGTAAGGATTGTTAAATATTTTCTTTTTTCTCTTAAATGCAAAAACATACTCAACTTTGTGCCAAGAACAACCAAAAAATTCAACACTTATCAAAAGCTTGGAAACAAATCTTCAAAATGCAATATTATATCATGCTTATTGCAGCGCAGGCTCGTCCAAGCAGCACATTGCTAATTTGAAAACACAAATCTCTGATTTCCCCATTCATTTCCACCCCGGATGACTTGTTGAGTCAGTGGCCAAGAACACCCACTAGGGTATATAATTAAACAAAGTTCATGCTCATATGAAAGTTTTGGCATCATGAAGTTTTCCAAATTTTTCATGATTTCATGAAACAGTTCTTGCAATGAAATCAATATGAAGTTATACCTTAGACAGGGAGGTTCATTGAGAAATGTTAGTTAACAGAGGGCATTCAGTTACATGTTCCAGCATGTCAAAACTTCCTGTTATAAAAAAAAAGAATAATGTGTTGTTTATATAAAAAATAATATATAAATTATGTGTTTACTTAACACAAATTGGTTGTATGAGAATTGGTCTCATTGAAAATAGATTCAGAGCAGAGCCACAATATATGTTTTTTTTGTTCAAAGTTTTAAGGCAGGTTGTTTTATTGTGTTTGTTCTTACAGCACTGAGCTCTCCTGATATTTTAATTAATACTTCTGTGTGCAACTGATATTTAAACAGGAATAAAATGTATACTAAAGATCAAGATATAACCTTCGTAACTGACCTGTAACAGATGAAATATGTGCAATAATAAAATCATCCATAAAATATTCATTGAAACTCTCAGAGGACCTGTTGCATAAATATTTAGTTGAATGCAAATCTGGGGCTAAAATTCAGTTCCATTCACAAGCATTTTTCCCAAATTACTCCCTACAATCCCTAATTTAAGGTTTGAAAAAATAAAAGTTTAAAATAATCTCAACATTCACTTGATCTGACAATCCTGAGCTCTTTAGAGTTCCACCTTAGCAAATATAATGTCATAAAAACTTCTATTCTTAATTTTATAATACTTGCAACCATATGAAACACACACAATTTCCAAATTTAAGTCAAATTGAACAAACATATGAGCGTGAAATGAAGTTTGAACTTTCCTGATGCAATCATGCTCAACAGCTTAGTCTATTCTTTTTTCTTTGAACAACTTCAAATCTTGGTAACTGCAAAATCTACACCATACATGTAAATAGAAAGTCTGTCATGAAGTTTCCATCAATAACAACTTTTTACCTGCAGTGCTGACATGTAAATGACTACCATATTCTTGATCATCAGACATAAACGCTTTCATAAAAATGTAAGGCAATTTGCAATCTTAAATTGTAGAAATGTCTTCATAACAAGAGATATATCATCACATCAATCAACTGATTTTTTTGTTACACAATTTCTCTCCTTACTGTGATATGACGTATGACGTAACTTTATCTAATCCAGGTTTCAAGATGATTTTGATTACATAGACGAGAACGTGTCGTTTTTAACATTTCAACATAAAATATTTTAGTTTCAATCTTTTAGAAATCATGATAGGATTGAACAATCAGCAAATCTGTCACACAATCATGGTCCACAATAAATGTAGTTACATAAAATGGTTGCAGTTTGATTTATCTCAATTGTTTTATTTAAAAAGCCTCTGTAAATCAGAGATCAAAATTGGCAACAACAGGATGGGTCTAGATTTCAGATGATAATCTTTTAATCAATAATAATTAAATGAGATATAAACATTTTTATTAATATTTAAAATATTTGGACCAATTTTAGTCTTCTTTTTTTTTAAGTGATAAAAACTAAAATTAAAATAATATTTATTTTCAATTATTGGAAATAAATTTATCTCCTATTTAAAAATATTTATTTGATAAGCTCCTGTTTCATCTAGAACTACAACTTACAACTATTAAATGCTCTAATTTAGGACCCAGTAACACCAAGAAATCAAGATCAAATCATACATATAACAAAATGAACACTGCTGTTACGTGATTTGATTGATATTTTATTTTCTAAGAAACAATGACAGAATTTATCCAGCAATTTTAGGAAAATCTTATGAAACTAAAACTTTTACTAAAACTAAACTCTATGCTATTCTTAACGACAGAAACCTGTCTGTTAAAATATCGTAGTGAAAAAAACAAAACAAAACTTTGATAGACATTTGAAAGCCTATCTCTTTAATACATAACATGCCATTCCACTAATCAGAAACATGAAAATCTCAAATTCAAAGAATGCACAAGTTTTGCCAGAATCTTGATGGTTTTATTCAAGCCGATGTGATTGGTAAAATCTCACACCAGGCCTGTTCCTCCCCCCCCCCCCCCCCCTCTCATTCAACTATTCAGGTATTTTAGAATCATATGCTCTGCTCTCTTTGGATGCCCACAGACACAGATAGACATCTTTATATCATGGGGAAACCTTGCCAGACAACCATTAAACAATGCTGAAGATGAGCTAACTCTTCTTCAAGTGCTACATTCAAGTGTTTTAGTGCTGCTTCAGGCAATGGAAAAATAACCAAACAACATTGTGATATTTCAAGTATCTTCTATGATGCTAGTTCATTCTCCGAAGGCCTCTCTACCCCCCTCCCCAACAATAAACAAGAACTATAAGTATGGCTAAAGTGTCATACAAACTTACAAATATTAAGAAGCGATAGTATAAGAAATATTATTATATAAATATCTATATCATCCAATCAGCTGTTCTAATTTTTACCTGATGAACGTCAAATATTTTACAGTATAGGACATGCGCATGTCAAATATATTTCCCAGTTTACTGTTGACACAATCTTTTTCGTAGTCAACTTCAAGAAACATCTATAGGACCTCTTACCTGTATGTCACAAGATCATAGCGCTCTTTCGCAGACTTAACATTTTAATTTATAATTGAACTTGAATACTGGTAATGCAAATAACTAAAAGTATTTTAAGTTATATAATTAAAATATTATTTAACAGTGTTGTTCCATAACTGTAATAAATTTCCACTCATTCAAACTAGCATACTCTGACATATAAGACTTGCCTCTAAGGGTATCCAATATGGCAAGTGAAAGCATGTTTATGGGACCAAGTGTATCACCATATTGTATTATTTTACAAAGCGTAAGTAACATATTATTTCAAATTATGTCAATTGCTAACTAAAAAGAAATTCAATTTTAAAACTTTTTTGTTAAATATTTTTAAATATAAACAATTTTGTATCATATGTACCTGGTCAAATGAAGAAATGTAAAATATCATTTTAAATATCCAAGAGAAAACTTAACATCCATAAAATGTTAGTAACCATGTCAATGGAATTGTGAAAACCAAATGAATCTGAAATTTACCTAGAGGTTTTATACATGCTCAAATGGTTGTAATAGATTAAAATTTAACTACATCAACAATCAACAAAAGTATGGGTCAAACAATAAGTAATTAAAATCCTGTATAACACATAAGGAATGTTATATACCACAAAACATTTGTTTGAAAATTAAACCTGTAAATATAATGAAAAGCCCCCCTGAAAGAACCCTATTCATGTAACGCTGTAATTATATAGGTATAAATGTTTTCAAGGCGCATTTAATCCAACAAATCAGTTTGTAAGTGTTTCAACACACAGAATTGAAAGGTACAATTTAATGACAAGCTCCCCTGAGTTTTGCCACAGAACGATCGTGCGCAGGTATATAATTATACAAATGCCTATCAATTACGCTAATCACCATGTCAGAACCATAGATTGCTTTATTTGGTGATAGAGCAGTTTTATAGGTATTTAAAAATGTGATTAATAACATTGAAACCTTAAACATGTATGGTTGGTAATTTAGAATTCAAAAGGTCTACCATGTAAAATACAACAGACAGAGGGTCAGGAACAAATATTTAGCACATAAATTTACTCACTCAATAAATAGGGTAGTTAACAAAATAAAGTACACTGGGATAACCAGCGAAATGTTCCACGAGTTTCAATATGGATTGAAGTTATCATTTATTTACCATTTCATAATTGTTTTTCGATAAACAGTACAACCACAGAGATAAAGACATCTTAACAAATTATGCAATGATTTGACAGCTTAACCTTATTCAGTACAAGAGAAAGTGCTCTCTGAGTGAACTTAAAAAGTTCACAAAACTAAGTCAGTGAAATATACATCTATAATTACATTGTGGACAGATAAATGGACTTTCTAAAATATAAGACTTCAGTTCCTTCTTCATTAATATACTGACTATCTGACAGTTTAATATTATATACACATGACATTTAATGCAGGAAAGCACTTACTTGCATGGCAATACATGCAGAATGACACAAAGTAGCTATTGTTAATTGCTTAAATAAGTGACCTATTATGACTAGGGCTGTCACGATTCACCGGTATACCGGTATATCGCGGTGCATGTCGTGAAAAAAATCGCACCGCGGTACGGCGTTGCCGCACCGTTTTTTTTAATATTATTATATTTGCACAGATATAAATACATTACATAATTATTTTGATATAGATATCGTTTTGAAAAATGTAGAAGCGGTTCAAAAGGGCTAAATAAATAATCCGTTAATATCCAGGTCAAGCAAGCGCTTCCACTTGTAGATGTTTAACTTTCACGTTTAAAATACGGCGATGTATGGGTCCGTACCTTTTTTGGAATAAGGGACAGATTTCCTTTGCAAATAAGTTCATAATTATCCAAAAGATGTTTATTCTATTTCTTATTTTCTTTCTTTAGTATATCGATCGTTCAAAGCATGGCACTTCCGAATCATGTTATCTTAAGATTCTGAATAAGTCGAGGAAGAGTCAGAACGCTACGGATTTTTAATACTGGGCCCGCTGACTCCGCATATTGAACATGCCCTTGAAGCGTTCGATGTTTCACAGATCGTAGTCACAGCTCTTGTAAACAACATGGCGGACATTTTAGAAAAAGACGCGAACAATAACAATGACTACTTCTATCAAGTTTATTACATTTTCTTTTACAGTTTCTAGTCATACTATGATACCAGTGTTTTCTGGTTATTGAGTTTAATAAAGTTTGTAAAACTTGTTATTCTGCTGTTTTCTTCACAGATACATATTCTGTAAAATATCGCGGTACGTACCGCGATACAGTGTTGCCGTACCACGATATACTGCGGTACGCTCACGGCGTATCGTGACAGCCCTAATTATGACCCAGTAAATGTACAACACTATTTGTTTAAACTGACACCGAAAGGCATGACATTATGAATTATTATGAACATAATTATAGTCACATTCATAAGTTGATCTACTCTTAGTTTTAAAAACATCATTTTGTCCAGTAAAAAAACAGCTTTATTTTTTTTATGACCATGCTTCATAAAAGATTGAAATAAAACCTTGGAAGTTGTTGACATTTGTTTTCTGTGTTTTAAGTGTTGAAAAATGAGTATATCAGGTTTATATATTGTTCTATATTAGGCATCAAATTATTATGTACTTAATCATAAATGTAGGGTTTTGCAACATGTTTTTAAAATTTTACTTATAATAAAAGGCACAAAAAACGAGAGGTAAACACCCAACTGTAAATTGAATATAATTTAATTTAAAATGTAAATTCCATATTACAGTGTCTGAACTGCATGATACAATTCCATACCATTTGTATCCACTTTACTGTGCATTATCACCACAAATATTCAATTACATCTGCAGTTAGAGTATCAAGAGTCACTTATTTTTCCGGCTGTAATTGGCACTTCAATAACAGACACATGCTGTGAATTAATGATTAATACAGCAATCTGGTCATCCAATATTGGCATATTTGGTGTTGTGACATTTAAGTGTGATAATCCACCTTTATTTTCACGCCATGACATTTTCACATAAACCATTTCTATTGTATAACAATATTTGCCAGTAACACCTTTATGTGTTTATATAAATGATTAAATCTTGTGCATTATGCTATTACTTACCACCTGTTTTATTTCCATACTAAAATCCAATCCTGCAAATCTTCAAATTTAAATGCAAAGCATTTTCAGATCATGCTTTTGTAGCGTTTAAATTAAAGCCAAATTATAAACAAGTGACTTGCAGCACTAAAGAAATAGTAACTGCACTTTGTTCATACTTTTTACAATATTAAATTGCAAATCACTCCCAATGACGTAATATTAATAATATTATGATACAATTGCATAGGCACAAAGTCTAGTAAGTAACCTTTTAACTCTCAAAAAATGCAGTTTGAGAAAAACACAAAATAACATCCAAGCATCCAACATTCAGGGTCGTTATTATGTCCTCTTCAAAATAAAGTTCACTTTTTTATGGTAACCGACTCACTTCCACACCAAAAATGACGAGCATATCTGAAAATTTCACTACACGCAGTCATAAATCATCACTTGAGACACACACTCATTTCATATATCTAATGTCTACTGATATAATTACTGCATCAAAGAGTCCCCATCAACCCCCAGACCACCATATGCAGTCAACAAGCACATTGTTGTGCATTTAAGGGGCCATAAACCTGTCCCCAATTATATCCGCACTGTCAACTGCACCCCTGGCTATAATAGATGTAAGATCAAGGGGCAGAACAAATACAAGTGATACTGTTCCTTAGATAAAACAAGGATCCCCCTGTGTACAGGATATGCATAATTACTGGTTTATCAACTGTTTGATCTTACACCATGATAAACTTAGTGTTTTACCTTTTGGCCATGGGGGAAAAGGACACAATTAAGTGTGTTGTTAATTAGATGTAATCACTTTTTACACCTGCAAATTAGCAGCTGCTCATTAACCCCCCCCCATTTCAGTGTTAGTAAAAATAATGACTTCTTGTAGATACAATGATAATGATAATGATCTTCAAAACAAAATTAATTTACATATTAAAAAAATTATGAACTAATAGATTGCATTTTAACATTGCATTTTAAACAGAATTTAATGTACATTGTGGGAAAACTTTCACATATAAATACAATAAAATAACTTTATATTATATTATATAAGTACTAATGGTATTTGTTGAAGATTACTGAAAATCTTTCTGTGTTAATTTGCTTCCTTCCAGAAAAAATCTTGACAATATTGAATGGGTCTCCTGACTACCATAATGGAATAACTTGAAGGCTGCTAATGCCATATAGCACGCATCCTATTCAACAAATGGTTATTTTATTCTGTAAATACAAAATGAGCATGTCTACAGAGATTTTCTTGTTAATAAAACACAAATAGCTTATGTTAGGCATGAGCATACTAAGAAATAATCAGTTAATTTGCATGCAAGCAGTATTAGTAATGGGGCAGGTAGTTGAGTTAAGGGAATCGGCAGTGGAAGAGATGAACAGTTAGTCTTCAAAGGATTTTCAGAAATCTACATACCAATACAATTCACAATGTTTTTTTACCATTTTGGATATTGGGGCCAAGGGGATTTTGGAAAAAATTGCTTGGTTTTAACTAAAACCTGGAAATTATTTTTTTTTGTTTGATATTAAGATTAAAGACTATTAAATTGAGAGTTGAACTGTTTTTAATATTATATTAGATAAGGTTCAACGGTTACTGATGGATCTTGATATGACATGAATGTTCCAAACTTCAGCCCCAAATTTGAAAAACAACAACACTGATCTTATAACTTCAATCACAAATAAATTATATAAACTCATTCATTAGAGACATAAATAACATCTACACACCGGATGAAATACAACTTAACCCTGTAACATCAATTTGATGTTTCTTTATTGTAGTATCATTTAGGCTATAAGTCAGATTGGATAATCTGACAATGATGGGAATGACAGATTTATGTGTAACTCTGAAATCCCTGAGCCCAAACCAACTGTGTCAGTCTGGCATGGCAATAAGGTGAATGAACTGCTTTTTTTTTTTTAAAGATAACATTATTGTGTGGGATTTGTTTAGCTCTCGCAACATAAAACACTAATTTATAAGCAGATCCAGAAAATTTAAGCTAAAATTAATAATAAAAGTATAATTTTGTTAGTAATGTTAACAGAATTTGATAAATTTTACATAAAAATCGACACAAATTCTGCACTTGAATTCTCTAATATAGTGACTTTTTGCACTACTCACAGTCATAGTTTGTGCATGCTGCATACTATTTGATTATAGATGAAATAATGTATTATTCAACACAAAGGATATTTCAAAAACACTAAACAGGCTTCTAATAAAATCAGTGACACAACATATAAGGCTCTAGGAGAAGTGCCCCCCCCGGAGAACTGCCCCCCCAAAGATTTTTCACTGGGCGGAGAACTGCCCCCTCACTGTTTTTGTATAGGGCGGAGAACTGCCCCCCTGCTGATTAATAAGGGGCGGAGAACTGCCCCCCTGTCAGAATTGATGACCCGGAGAAGTGCCCCCTAATTAAAGAAATAGCGGTGATATATAAAGCGAGTATTATAATGACAATAACGCCAGTAACTTTCTTGCTATTATGTATGGAAATTGAGTGAAATTTCAAAAGTAATATAAAGTTGTACAAGTAATAAAAGTTATAAAACGGCATAAAATACCTACCTCGGCATGGATGTCGTCACGTCGCCAACTTGATAATCATGTGATTTTCGTCAATGTGAACAAAGAAAAACAAATAACTTTTTGCTAATAAAAAGTTTTCGCGGCTGAATTATTTGATATTTTCCCCGTAATAAAAACAAACAATTAGCATGCAATTTAATCCATCCTTATGCCAGCTGAAAACAATAATTTATTTGTTTGTTTTCGCCAATTACGGATTTGGACGGTTCAATATAACAAACCCGTATGCGGCTTTAGTCAAAGCTAACAAGTTCTTAACAATTAAGGTCGGTCCGGTCTACCAATTAAAAGATTAAAAGATCGCAGTACTTATCGTTAACGGTAACAAGTTCTCTGCCTGCCTTATTAGCTGCTAATTAAAGCAACTGTTACCGATTTTGTTTGTTTGGCATGTCGACATGATCTGCTCAAAATGCAAACTGCGGACGACTCGACGGTCTGGCGATGCTACCGACGGATAAGGTGCTAGAAGACTGAATTGCTTATAAATTCAACTTCACTTCACTTTTTTCTTCAAGTCAGCTAAATTATTGCCTTTGCCTTGCCTATTAATCTACTTTTTTATATGTCAATTAACGTTTTTTCCATGGGTCAATACTATCTTTATAATGTAAATTAATTTCGATGTAACTTTTCCTCCATAAGTACCGAGTTGCACGTCTATATTTAGTTGCAACACATTGCCAGTTTTAACACGCACGCGTTTCCTGTGTGGATCTCGACTATGTTTCGCGCTCTTATTAAAACATGACTTTTACAAGGCATTCATGTATAGTGAGTGGTGCAGATGCGTACCAAGGGCCTTAAACAGTATTATCACATGCCTCTAGACAATTTGTGTTATTCAGTTCGATAAATGGTAATATACTTGTACTGAAATTAAATTGTTACCGGATAAAATGTGTACGGCGATAACGTAAAATTACCCGTAAGTATTGTTTTCACTTCTCCGGATACCAACATATAAACATGGTTTTGAAGGAAAGTTAAATAATTTATTTGTGATATGTTTCTATTTGTATAGCCCTGATATTAGTTTTGATATAAATAAATATAAAGGAAAACAAATTATGTTCTTGCATGAATATAAACAATTGTAAATTAACAACAAAATAAGCTTTAAAAACATTAGATAGATCCATTCTTGAAACAAAATAAGCTTTGTAAGAATTAGATAGATCCATTCTGAAGTCAGACATCTATTGCCACAAGACTTGGCTAACGCTAATAGTCCAGGGTCTTTGTCTGCCAACTGAAATGTGTTAAACCTTTCAGTGCTGGAACTGAATTTCGAAGGCCTTTGCAAACAGTTTGGATCCAGATGAGACGCCACAGAATGTGGCGTCTCATCAGGATCCAAACTGTTTGCTATTCTAATAGTTTTTTGTTTTTTTTTTAAATCGAAGAAAATGCTAATTTTAGAAATTCAGCAGACAACATTTTAGCAGAAGACAAATTTCCCAGCATGCAAAGGGTTAAATCAAAAGAGCCTGTTTTCAAACACAGGTTCTGATTGTGAACAGTAATTATTGCCATTGCTTGATTCCATCCTGGTAACCACAGGTGCAAGAGTCCTTGTAAAGCCTTGATCAAACTTGATCATTATTGCATGGGAGCCCATAATGATGGCAATCTCCGATCCTTCCTCAGTAGGCCTAGGAGTCCCATATCTCGCCCGTATCTCAGAACATATCAGCACCTAAGGACTCTTTTATTTAGTGGAGATTGGAGATGTACAACAAATGCTCCCTGTGATCTAACAGTTTGTTTCCTTGCCAATGCATGAGGTGATTGTACCTACATAAATAATGGCCTTTTATGACACATGCATGTCTCTATACTTAACTATTATCTAAAAATGTGTTAACTCAAATTGCTTATACAAAGTTAATACACTAAAATCATCCAAAATTATTATACATATTCAACCGCAGACAGAAATACTGATGGACAGACAAACCGGCAGAGTTACTCTTACAGACAGTATCTCACAAAAGTGAGCAATGTGTAATTTACAAAGAATCCGTGAAATATGGTGTTATAGTGCAATACATTTCCGCCTGGCAATTCTGTGCAGACAAGTAAATTAGCTGTAATAATATATTATGTGAAATGCTTTTAGCACTTCTAAGAAACATTACACGACCAACTTCATATGAGACAGGATCTTAAAAGCCACAAGTTGAATGTAATTTGATTTTCAGTTTATTGAAGCTATTAAGCACCAAAAACACAGTATGATTGAAAGAGGATTTTCAAAACAGCAAATTGTAAGACGAGTGTTCAATCAAATTGAAAACAACTGTTCAAACAGACACTGTTAAAACAATTTACCTAAATTACTTTAAAATATATTTAAAGGCATATGCAAACAATACAGATTAATAAAAATAGCAATAAACAATAACAATATCCCAACATTTGACAGACCCGCATGCCTTTCTGTGAGCAACAGATTGTATCTCAATGCAATTAGCTCTAAAGTTTCAAATATTTTAAGACCCAATAACAACTGTGGGATATTATGATTCACCCATGTATATTGATTTGACAAATTTCTCAGCAACATGCTTATGATAAATATCCCAGCTAACAGCCTAAAAACATAGGCCCAAATGCATTCCTTCCCTAATATCACAGAAAACCATCAATATTTGCAAATACAGATATCAGTAATTTGGACAGATAGGGTTCAGAAGGCATTTCTCCTTAGCCATTCTGAGTTATGGAGGCTGAATTGCTCTAGACAGATTTCTCATATAATCTGATGAAATTTCTGCATATTTGTTGCAATCCTTACCCAACCATGATAATAGGGTCAATTATGTGGGCAATAATATGCATATAGCGCAGCTTGATTACCTAAAAACTGATGCATAGTCTGGTATGTTGGTAAAAAAGTGTACAATATATTGGTTAACATCATTATTGTGTTATATGAAGCACTTAAAAATATTTATTAATTATAGAACAAGGCTTAAGTTTAACATTTGGTTAAGTTCATTTAACATTGACAAATATTTTTATTAATTATGCATACCATAAAGGCTGATGAAAGTGAAATATAAACTGAATATTTCAATATCTTATTTCTTTATCAATAAATCACTTGCATGTTAGCATTTTTCAAATATTAATAAATCACTGCAAGTTGCCTATTTTCAACAAAGTAATTTTAATGTTTGTACTTTTTGTCAAAGCTCATGTAACTTTTCTTTTGTACAAAAAAATCTCAGAAATCAGCTATTTTGTAAGTAAATAACTCAACACAATTATTATCATCAGCAACCACAAACAATGTCTCAGATCTCAAAACAAGTTCTGTAAATGCCAGACATGCTATTCCACCAAGGCCAATGCTCCCAAGGGTCAATGTAAAACAATCCAAGACAGCAACAAGAGATGTGTTCGTCAGAAACACAATGCCCCCTATTGCGCCGCTTTGATTAATTTTTGTTGACCTTGAAGGATGACCTTGACCTTGAACTTCCACCACTCAAAATGTGCAGCTTCATGAGAACGCCGCTTTGATATTTTTGACCTTAGACCTTGAAGGATGACCTTGACCTTGAAGGATGACCTTGACCTTGAACTTCCACCACTCAAAATGTGCAGCTTCATGATAACGCGGCTTTGAATTATTTTTTTGACCCTTGAAGGATGACCTTGACCTAGAAGGATGACCTTGACCTTGAACTTCCAACACTTAAAATGTGCAGCTTCATGAGAACGCTGCTTTGATTTTTTTGACCTTGAAGGATGACCTTGACCTTGAAGGATGACCTTGACCTTGAACTTCCACCACTCAAAATGTGCAGCTTCACGAGAACGCCGCTTTGAAATTATTATTTTTTTACCTTTGACCTTGAAGGATGATCTTGACCTTGAACTTCCACCACTCAAAATGTGCAGTTTCATGAGATACACATGCATGCCAAGTATCAAGTTGCTATGTTCAATATTTAAAAAGTTATGGCCAATGTTAAAGTTTTCAAACGGACAGACGCCATATTATTTGACATTTGACCTTGAAGGATGACCTTGACCTTTCACCACTTAAAATGTTCAGCTCCATAAGATACACATGCATGCCAAATATCAAGTTGCTATCTTCAATAGGGAAAAAGTTATGGCCAATGTTGAAGTTTTTTTCGGACGGACAGACAGACTGACATACACACATACTGACATACACACATACTGACTGACGGACAGTTCAACTGCTATATGCCACCCTACCGGTGGGGGGGGGGGGGGAGGCATAAAAATTGCTGCAATGGCTAAAACATCCACCCAAAGTGATATATGACAAGCCATGAATTTCAACTCTCATTCCATGTGCTATTTTATGACCCCAGAAATGCAAGCCCAGGCTTATGATGTTTACTTTGCCCCGCAAGGTGAAAGCTCATGTGTCAATTGGCATCTTCAAGACCTTGGTCAGTAAATGTCTTGGCCACTGTACCATAAACATAGCTGCTTTCCTATCCCTGTTGGCCATGTGTGCATTTCCTCTTTGGATACCATCATGCATTGTAGCACTGCCTACAATACCTTGGAAACACAAGATGGCTTAGTCATAAATGTCATATGTTATAATAACCTTTGGCTGCACAGTTCAAGGTGAATGCTAGACAACCATGAACAGGTTTATAATGTTACCATTTCTATTCAGACTTGCAGGAATATATACAACTCATAACTATTAATATATTAATACAATAAAATCAGACTTGTTCCTACACATTTGTTTAAGTCTGTTGCAGTTGTCTGCAGCAATAATAAATTGGCATCAATTATGGCCAAAGACCATTATTATTGGGACATGTTAAAGACGAAAGTACTAAAACCCTTTGGAACAAAAACGCAAATAACTTATCAAACAATTGAGATAAGCAACTACATATGCTTAAATTAATATTTTCAGAGTCAATTACACTTATCGAATTAAACATTTTTGAATCTGATAGATCTCTACAAACAATTGGGCATTGACAAAGCCAATAAACTATAAAGGTCTACTTCCAATATATATGTAGCCTTCATAAAGTGTCAAGAAATCAGAAGGCTATAAGATATTCAATACCTTCCCAACTTATTTTTACAGCAATAAAACACATCAACTTAGCAATAAATCAATCAAAGGAAACATCATGATTTTACAAGGAATTACCATAATATATTAGACTATCCCATAAAATTGCCAATATTCACCCCAATCAATTCACAGGTATTATGTACTCACTAAGAAATCTGAGTGGAAATTACCTCAGATCATCTTCTCATTACTGTCAAATACAGCGAATCTTTTTAATTAACCTCCATATTAACATTATCAGCATAAATTGAGCACAATCTCCAAGACAATTCTTGAATATTTATGAACATATCACACTACACAACATTATATTCTGGACAAAAAACAACATAGTAAGACTAGAAACGAGGGACTCCATTCAAAACAGCTGTTCTAGTTGTACTCTGCAAACTATTTCGGCATACGTTAACTTATAAATATTAACCCTTTGCATGCTGGGAAATTTGTCGTCTGCTAAAATGTCGTCTGCTGAATTTGTAAAATAAGCATTTTCTTTATTTTTCAAAGAATACTATCAGAATAGCAAACAGTTTGGATCCAGATGAGACGCCACGTTCTGTGGCGTCTCATCTGGATCCAAACTGTTTGCAAAGGCCTTTCAAATTCGGTTCCCGCACTGAAAGGGTTAAGCAACTCTTTGATTTTGAATGTGAACAGCAGCTGTTACAAACACATATTATTTTGGTAAAGAATGAAAAATATTTCTCTGTACATAACAGCAAACATATTCGCACCAGCTGATCAATAATCAGAGCGTTTAACTGAAGTACAAGTACCCATTAGCTTTGCAAAGAGTTTTTAACACAATTTATCATTCA
Organism: Dreissena polymorpha; assembly: GCF_020536995.1. Lineage (NCBI taxonomy): Eukaryota > Metazoa > Mollusca > Bivalvia > Myida > Dreissenidae > Dreissena > Dreissena polymorpha. Next base: position 51,343,568 of record NC_068355.1, on the reverse strand, counting down.
TTTTTCATGGAAATTCCAGGATTCAGCTTAATTATTATGTGTAGAAAACATAAAATTTGTATTGCACTGGATTCTAAATGGCACATACAATTGGGTGTTAGTTAAATCATGTATAAATATGGATATCATTACGCATAAAGCAAATGATAACAACATGCAAGTCTTGCAGTTTTGAATGTTCAGTCATCCACATGATGCCATCATCAGGTGCTGTGTCAAATTGCACTTCACAGGATGTGTTGTTTACAAGACAGACCCCTCTCAAAGGCAATGGCTCACAATATTTCACTCATCCTTCCCCCATTTTTTACCTGAGAGGAATCTACTCCATCATTTTATGGTCTAGGACTTGTCAGGTTTCCTGTCTACAGGAATTCAGTTGTGATGTAGTACACAATGAAACTGTTCAGGACCAAGGATTCTCTTGATAATTTAAGAACTCTACATATTTCAATGTTATCATTTATGTTACTAACTCAGTTAGAAATCATCTGGTGTCTGTGAATCATTAAATACAGGCTGTCAAGTGACCTTTTTTCAAAAAGTAGGAAAAAATAGGAACTACTTTTGCAAGAAAAGTAGGAAAAAAGTAGGAAAAAGTAGGAACTTTTCCCTCAAAAGTAGGAATACATAATACTTATTTTTTAGACACATGTCCAGGAAACATAGCTTGAAACAGAGCAGGAGTGCCATCACATGTTCTGTATGGATACCCACTTGAAGCTACCTTAAGGGCCCAGAAGATTTCAGCCTTTTGTACCTGTTCCTTGTGTGATGGATGTACTTGCATACAGATAGATTTATCCCCACAACCCTGAGAGCTGCTTGGCTTTTGGGCACTTCCAAACAAACGCTTTTGTGAATTATCATGCATGTATTTCATGTTTTCCTTGTGTTTTTATCCATCTGCATGACTTATAAGTTGATAAGCACCAGAATTACTACAAGATGGACTTCATTCAGACAGTACAATATCTTGCAAACTCATTGCCGGTATCTCTCTTGCACCATGATCCCAGTGTTTTTCCACTGTTGTTCAACTTCTCCATCCATGAAGGGTTAAACTTTGTTTTCCCACTAGGAATTTTAGCACTTATAGTGTATCTATGATAATTAAGTTTCAAGCAAAGCTACCCCGATAAAGAAGTATACATGTAATTAGATGCTGTTCATTTTGGTGTATTATTAAATAGTTGGTTAGAGGTCTTCTGTGTATCGATATAAAAATGGTAATTATATTGTGCATGTTATATCCTTAAGCAGAAGACCAAATTTATTTAGTGATACACCAACTTGTTGTACAAGATTAATACTAGTATATAAAGCAGTGTAAATGCTCTGCTACAGCTACATTGTGAAACCTTTAAATTGACAATAGGGTACAGTTATAATGACTTAAGTTACATTCAAAATGACTGGTCATTGCAGAGCAGATTATGCAACTGGAGATAGGACCTTATCACCTGACATATTTTATGACAGCATTGATTGGGCAATGAAACAGTTGCACTACATTGTTTATTCCAGTTTCAAATAATGGCTTTTACATTATTGATGACTTTGCAGGAGTGTAATAATGCCCTTTAATAATTTTAATACTTCGCTTTAACACCTTGAAGTTACCTCACTAGCAATGGCATCATTACACAAGAATTGTGTTTGTCCGAAACACAATGCCCACTATTGCGCAGCTTTGAAATAAAATTTCAATATATCATTTGGCAGGTTTAGAAATTATCTCCCTTTTAAAGCTTATTACTTCCCTTGGATTGTATTTTTTAACTTTTGACCTTGAAATATGACCTTCACCTTTCACCACTCAAAATGTGCAGCTTCATGAGATACACATGCATGCCAAATATCAAGTTGCTATCTTCAATATTGCAAAAGTTATGGCCCATATTAAAGTTTTCGGACGGACACACACACACAGACAGACAGACAAACGGACTGACAGTACAACTGCAATATGCCACCCTACCGGGAGCATAAAAATGTATCAGGGCATTTAGGCTCTGTGCATTTATCTTTAATTACTAAACATGATGTACCTATGATATCAATGGAACATCATATCCGTTGTCATGTAATACAGAATTTATTACATTATATTTGTAAATGATGAAAACTCGGCAAAGCATCAGTTTTATCTTTTTTCAAATAACTTGTGTAATAAATTCCATATTACATAACCACTCATACAATACATGTATCTCTATATCTCTACATTCCAAACAGCAATATCATGTAAACATGCATAAGGTTTGGTCAAATTGTTGTCAATGGAAACAAAATAAAACTGGAATAAACAATGGGTTCCCTCAGCTCTTGCATCACTGGGAACTGTGTAAGGTAGTGAAGTCTGCAGTGTACAAATGCTAAGGAAGTAAACAAGGCACTATTGTTACTTAAAAAAAAACCTTGTCAATAATTTTAAAAGTTACATAAGAAATAAATATTTATGCTCCTGAAGAGGTGCTAGCAGACAGTCAGCATGGGTTGTCAGGTCTCATCTAGATGAATGCACATTAACAGGGATACAGTCATGCCATAGATTCATTCATCCTGCAAGTTTACTAAATTAACTCTTTAAAAAAAAAAAAATTCTCCATTGAAAATGAAAAAGTAGGAATAGTAGGAAGATTTGGTAAAAAAATAGGAAAAAGTAGGATCCTGATGAAAAAGTAGGAAATAGTAGGAAAAAGTAGGAAAAAGTATGACCGCTTGACAGCCTGTAAATAAGTACTTTTATTTATTGGAATTTAACAACAAAACCACTACTGACATATGCTTAATATAGTCTTTTTAATAAAGAAATGTTTGTTATTAGTTTATTTAAGATCACTTCAAAGTTAATGCAGATACAGGCCAGTACGCACACCATTTTGGTCTATTGCAAATGTTCAACCATTGATTTACCTCTGTATTTCCTAAATGAATCTTAAAATCAATATTATTTGAGAGCCTTGCTTAAACAAGAGCTGTGTTTATGACACACAATCCCCCCTACTGCGCCCCTTTGAAGCCATATGTTTGACCTTTGACCTTCAAGGCTGACCTTGACCTTTCACCACTCAAAATGTGCAGCTCCATGAGATATCACCAATATTGAACTATCACCAATATTGCAAAAGTTATGAGCAAGGTTAAAGTTTTGGGACAGACTCACACATACAATGACAGACACATACTGTGAGTAAATGACAGACAGACAGACAGGCCAAAAATAATATACCCCCGATCATTCGATCCGGAGGGCATAAAAATAAAGCTGTGGGACTGAAGGTGACCTGATGCCAGTATTCAGGCAGCCTAGAAAGAGCTTTTATGAATGCTTATCATCAAATTGAATAATTATGTTCATAATATCTCCACAGACAAACCAAAGATACATGAGCTGCTTCTCGTCAGGTAGTCTGTCATAGCTCACCTGGTTTAGAGGTAGGCTATCATAGCTCACCTGTGTTAGAGGTAGGCTATCATAGCTCACCTGGTTTAGAGGTAGGCTTTCGTAGCTTACCTGGTTTAGAGGTAGGCTATCATAACTCACCTGGTTTAGTAGGGTATCATAGCTCACCTGGTTTAGAGGTAGGCTATCATAGCCTGGTTTAGAGGTAGGTTATCATAGCTCACCTGGTTTAGAGGTAGGCTATCATAGCTCACCTGGTTAAGAGGTAGGCTATCATAGCTCACCTGGTTTAGAGCTAGGCTATCATAGCTCACCTGGTTTAGAGGTAGGCTATCATAGCTTACCTGGTTTAGAGGTAGGCTATTATAGCTCACCTGGTTTAGAGGTAAGCTATCATAGCTCACCTGGTGTAGAGGTTACTGCTATCTAGGGCTGCAACGGGTACCCGAAATATCCGATGATATCGGATCCAACTTCAGATTCGCGGGTACGGATCCACCCCTGAAAATTTCGGCTCGGGATATTTATTTTCATAGTTGTATGTAACCTAGCGCTGTTTTCACAAGTATTGTTTTTTATACAGACTGGTTCTGTTCAAAAGATAAATCATACATGTAATAGTTGATATTTATTGACGAGTGACAGTCAAATAGCAGATCATTCGAGATCCTTAGGCTTTTATTGTCATTGGACATTCCGTAATGAGCCCCGAAAGCAAAACTAATTCGAAATCATGGAGGATCTACAAATTACAAATGCAATTCCTAATGGCAATAAGTAAGTTTTCAATCCTTATTGTCTTTCTGAGTTGTATTAAAAACAACGGGAGTGGATCCAGTGCGGCTCGAAGGTGATTCAGGTAAATTTTGCATAATTTCACAACCTGTCAAATTGTGTTCCTTATGAACAGTGAAAAGTGTATTTTAACAAGCAAACTATTAAGTGAATAAGTGTAAAGGTTTCGTTTTATTTGGACATCGCTACTATGTTAAACGAGAAATGTGTTATGTTTTTTGTTTACAAATGTTTAACCTTTTTTAGTCAAATTATACTTCTAAAATATTGATTTCTTTAATTTAGACAGAAAATTCTAATTTTCTCTTATCTGAGGGATCCGCATCCGAAAAACTTCAAGCAACCATATTTGGATTCTGATTCAGATCCGAACAAATTTTTTGGATTTGTTGCAGCCCTACTGCTATCATAGATCTCCTGGTTTAGAGGTAGGCTATCATAGCTCAGCTGGTTTAGAGGTAGGCTATCATAGCTCAGCTGGTTTAGAGGTAGGCTATCATAGATCTCCTGGTTTAGAGGTAGGCTATCATCGCTCACCTGGTTTAGAGGTAGGCTATCATAGCTCACCTGGTTTAGAGGTAGGCTATCATAGCTCACCTGGTTTAGAGGTAGGTTATCATAGCTCACCTGGTTTAGAGGTAGGCTATCATAGCTCACCTGGTTTAGAGGTAGGCTATCATAGCTCACCTGGTTTAGAGGTAGGCTATCATAGTTCACCTGGTTTAGAGGTAGACTATCATAGCTTACCTGGTTTAGAGGTAGGCTATCATAGCTCAACTTGTTTAGAGGTAGGCTATCATAGCTCGACTGGTTTATAGTATCAACCCAGTGCTACTGTGTCAGTCAGTCAGTTTCTGGTATGTTTCTAGGAGCACATCAAGTGACTTTTTACAAGAGGTTACCACCAACCCAAAACTATCAAATGTAAACTCATTCAAAGAATATGACACAAATAAATAATCATTTATTTGTATTTGCTTACTTTATAAAGATTTTCCACTCAAGTTTGACCCTCCAGCATAACATTTCCCTGTTGAATTCATGGTACCTGACTGTAGGTTTGTACGAAAGTATTTTATAACGTAGTATTTGCCAGTGAATGCTTATAATTTTCTGTTATGTCAGGCCTAATTAAAATTTCTGATACACTTTCTTGAAAAACTAAGGATGCAGTGACATCTGGTAACCCTATAAACAATGACCTGCAAGCACTGAATCCCAGACTAAATCTTGTTTGCAACCTATTCACAGGTTTTTTCTTTCGAATTCCAATGCCATCCTATGCATAATCATAATCAATATATCGTAATACTCTATCTTTAAATAACAATAAAATAGCTGGAAACAACAATATCTACCTCAACAATCATTACAAATGCCATTACCTTTCCCAAAGCTGAGCGAAATAAGATAGAGGGACATTTTTACAGTCTTTAATGCAAAAGAATGTTAAATCCTATATATAAATACTTATTCTGCAAAGTGCTTAGCGATACGATCTTGCAAATTGTACACTAGAAAAGAAGCCATACAGACTGCAGCGTTTTTGTCTTCTGATTGGGAAGCAAGAGGCCCTAATTTATTGATTTTAAGACAAATTAACCCTTCCAGAGCTGATTTAAGCTGGTTTCAGTTTTTATTTAGGGGAAAACTGCCTGATTTTATCAAGAGTTTCCATCTGGTGGGTCCCATTTGGAAGAGGCCTGGAAAAAAGCCTATCTTATATAAAGTGAAAACCCCTGGACCATGACCTTGACCCTTGTACAACTACTATCCAGCCACCATCTCTGGGCAGCTGGGTAGTACAGATCACTCCCTGGTGATTGCCTATTAACTGCTGGCACATCTGAGGACACAGGTGCTCAGCATAACAGACAGTTACAGGTAATTGTAGGCTGGTATGGTGCCTACCAGAACTCCTACCCATAAATCACCTGTCTACACCTTTCAATACCATGGGTCAGAATTCCAGACATAATTTCACAGCATCAGGCCTAAAATCAACAAAACTTGCTGTTAATCAATTTTGTCTGGCCACATTTCTCCATTAATCATAACGTAACGATTACATATTAATTTAATTTTATATTGCCTAATAGTGTACTTTCCAAACAAGCCATAGCTCAATAAAACTTAAATAGTTTGATAAACCACTTTTGAATTGTGTTTATCTGTTGTTTTTTCTTGCTCAATTGCTATACATTTACATCATAACTATTTATTATTATAATGCCTCCCAATGCCAAACAGCATGTTGTCTCACATTTGTTGCCAAAATGAACAGGAAAAATCCATGCTGAAATGTTTCCCTACACTTTGTATAACTTAAGCATTATCATATCACCCATCATATTTGTTCAATCAACAAGCTGGTTTTCAGTGGCTTTTGTTTTGACTGACACAATGGGCTATCAAAACCTGTCTGTCAAACATCACCTCTTGAGCTCTAGCAGTCTCTCTGGTAACACCATGCTACACAACAACACTGCCATAGTGAATGATCATCAAGTTCTACTGGTGTTATCAATATAAGTTCTTTCCTTCTATATTTTATGGTCACATTTATTTCTCAAAAGGTTTGGTGGCACATGGAGTTTGACCCATAAAAGATGGATATCAGAATGTTTTATATGAAATCTTGAATCAATTTTTAATACAATTGCAAAGAAGTTTAGCTCATACAAAAACCATAATCAATCATGAATAACGAAGATTGATGATAAGGTGTAAAAAAAGATGACTTTTTTAACATTTTTGCTAAATTCACTAAATAACTATAAAGTTTGTGTTAATTTATGCTATATTTGTTCACATTCACTTACTCAACTTAAATTCACTAAATTAAGTAAAGAAGGAATGATAACAAGAGCGCTGGAAGATTTCTACATATCAATGCATTTTCTAATAAAATTTGGAATCGTAAAAAAGGGTAAATAAACCAAAAATTTAGCCGACCTACCTGAACCTTAATTTTAGGGGAATTTATGGAAACATGAAACGGTCGGAGACGGGTGATGCTCCCCAAAGTTTTTTTTGTCACAATATTGCACTATATATTCAGACAAAAGGAAACGTCTTGAGGGGCATAACTTTGTACAAAATTAGCAACTTAAAAATTTCAAAGGGCCATAACTCTCTAAATAAATCATCTAACCAGAACCCACAAATAACATGCGCATCTCCTCAAGGTAGTTAAGCTTCCCATAAAGCTTCATTGAATTCCAGTCAGTAGTTGGGGGGACAAGAATTGCACTATATGTACAGTTAATGGAAAATTTCAAAGGGCCATAACTCTGTGAAAAATCATCCGATCAGAACCCGCTGATAATATGCACATATCCTCTTGGTAGTGAAACTTCCCATAAAGTTTCATTGAATTCTGGTCATAAGTTGCTGAGAAATAGCCCGGACAAAAATTGTGCACGGACGGAAGGACACACGGACAGACGAAGCGGCGACTATATGCTCCCCCTAAAAATTGTGGGGGAGCATAAAAATCATTCTTTGTATATGCCTATTTTGAATCCTCATGGAAGCCTAATGGGCTAACTGTTTAACATAAATATTCTCCTGATGGATGTCCTAAAATAAGTTCCTAACAATATATAGAAATTCACACAGAATATAAGACTCATGAACAACAAACAACAATTATCATTTGGTTATGATATATCCATTGATAAAATAATCACCAACAAGATAAGGTTACACTCCATTCATCAACTACTTTAACTAATTAATTGGCATTTGGAAATATTGCACATGTCAGCAGCATGAATTACATTCCTCACATCTATATGTAGCTTGTTTTAGAATATTATGTTTGGTGCCATATAAATTATGCGCAGCATAGTCCTAATAATGATATAATTTGGTATTTTACTATGCTTATAATTGTGTGCTGGAAATGCTGCTTATAGATATATTGTCAAGAATCATGAATTTAATTTATGTCATACTGAATTTAAGTCCTTTTTTTTTTAATAGCTTAAGGTTTTGCCTGACTTGTAAAAACAATTATATGAATAATAACATGAAAAACAACATCCAAATGGATAACATTCATTTTGCAAGCAATTCAGACATACAGATAATGAAGTGGTCTTATCAGATAATAATCATAAAATGGTTTTACGAAATCGCTTCCTGTCCTAGATTTTCCCAAACTTCTCTCAATAAAATAATAAACTTTTTATTATTTTATCCACAAAACACATATCAAAAATAAGTTGAAACACTTGGATCCCAGCATGTTAAATGCATTATCAAACTTGGAAATTTTTATATAATAATTTGAATTCTGATGATTTTGTCCAAAATATTCCATAATAACTATGTCAAGATACCATCATTTTTTTCGATGTTAAACACTGAATTCAACTCAAGATTGGGATGATAGCTGAATGCCTTAAATTGAAAACACGAGGCTGTAAAATCAGACTTCATGGAGGTCACTGTTGCAAAGATATCTGAAAAGTGGACTAACAGTGATTGCAGATATAACGTTTTCTGTGTTATATCATGATGAAATGGTATTTCATGGAAACAGTTCCTATTAAATCTATATCAGTCATGATTTAACATACTTGGCAAGAAAATAAATTGAAAGTTTCAGTAAACAAGAGCACTAACATCAGTTCAAAGTACACACATTATTGATGACATGACCTGGTGATCTTGTTTTTCATCCCAACAAGACCCAGATTCAAACTTAGCCTAGGTAACATGTCAAGATAAACATCAGGACCAAGTTTCATTAAAAACAAGTAATAATTGTGGCCTCTAGTGTGGTAACAAAGTTTTGTCAAGATTTGACCTGGTGACCTAGTTTAGGGAGGCATGTGACCAGGCAGATTCAAAATTAGTTCAAGATGTTGTATAGATGACCATTTTGACCAAGCTACATCAGGATTGGATGAGAAATGTTGCCTCTACATAGATAATTTTCTAAAAGTTCATAACATGCAACTGATGATAAATAACAATTGACAACCAATTATAGTCACCATATAAGTAGCTCACCATGTGCACTTTGGCTCAGTTTAGCTCATGAAACATGAATGCATTTTTAAAATGGTTGTTAATATAGAAATATTTGAAATCTGTGTACTGGGGTCTACTTATTGCATTGTTGACACTTTCTATATGATCCCTTTCTCCAAAGTTTTAATAATGTGCAAAGTTTGCATTGACTGGTTGACAATGGGGTGCATAACCGGAAGTGTATCAACCTTTCTGAATCGTACACAGTACTACCATTTTCAACCATTTTTTTGAGAAAAAAATTCAAATAATAAATCAATGAATTATACAGCCTGCTAAATGTTCATGTTTTGAAAAACAAAACACAATTACATGCCCCTTAATATCCATGATTTTACAGTGTTAATGCTCGAGATACTTGTCCATATCTCACAGGCAATTTCTAAGTTCTATTCTCTTATTTAACAATGATTCTTTCAACAGCTGATTCCTAATAACTATTCAGATCTACCCTGCCTTCCACACCTCTAAACTTATGAGTATTTTATTGCGCCCACAAAAAATGGGCTTCTGTAAATCATTTATCTGGCAGACATCAAAAATTGTGGCTTCTGGACCAGTGAGAGGAAACAAATGGCCTCACCTGAGTTACATCATAGTCTCAAGCAATGTATTTCAGCTTAAATGGGTTAAAAGTCCCAGGTAATTTCAGACCCTCAACTGGGCAAAAAGTTATTGCATAATAATAGCAGTGGAGTAAAAACCCATTCAAATAGGCAAAGAAGCTTTTGCCTTATATTATAAGTGGCGAAAAAAACAACAGAGGGTGATGTTCATTATTCTATGCACATTCAGTCTCTATTAGTTATATAATTATGAGGCTTTTACCGGTATATGGACAACATCTAGGATCACTAATTGAACAGGATTCTGCTCAAAATGGGGGAAGGGTGTCAAAAATGGAAGGGTCATGAGACGTTTTCTACTTAATTGCTAAATACAACATAGTTCTTAGTCTTAAAACTGTTTATTAATGTATTTAGACTCAGACTTTAAGTTTTCCAAAATACATAGATTTTCTTACAGTCTCAACACTTTTTTATTAACCATTCCTTAGACAGGGGTAGGAGTGGGTAGGTGAAAAGGAGCAGGGCGCAGCTCCCTTCTAATTACTTCTCGATCTCTCCCTTAATAACAGATACAATTTAAGTTATTTCAAACTCAGCTGCAACAGATGAGCATCTCCTTACCATTATCTGTCAACACAACTAAACTAAAAAATTTAAAAAGAGTTAAGTCTGACATAAAAAGTCTGAAATACAAACACATTTAGTGTTACTCAAAAATGACATGTTCTATTCCAAAACTAATCAACTAATAAGATGCTAAAAACCTTTCTAACTGGAAACATTTTAGACAATTAAGAGAAATTACACCAAGGATCCTGCCAGGCTAGTGCTGAGTGAAACCCAGCCATGCGGGGACAATTAATGGCCAGGAAACCAGAGTTATCTCTACCTGGCTTCCTCAAGTATCTCACCTGGGATCCTAGAAATCATTACATTGCCATGGAATTGTTACAAACTGGCTACTGGAACATATCTATGCAAATATTGGGTATGTCTGCTTGGATTTTTGAGAGAAGCGACGATATCATATGTTACTTGGGTCGAGAACTGAAATTAACGAAAATCTGCTTATGGTTTCTATAAAAGATGCCATAACCTGGATACTCTGTGAGCATTTAGATTATGTGATTCATCAAATGGCAATACAATAATTACTGCTTATAATTCATCCTCAGATTATATTAAAATACAAACACTTGGTAATGGCAGATTATAGGCCCACACTTTGATATCAGATCTATATAATATTGCTCCAGTTGCACAGGCCCCATGCATGCTCAAAAATATGAACAGAACATAGTTTTTTACTCACCAAAAAAGAATGCATTTTTCACTGTACAATTGGCTTGAAGCAACAAACCATATTGTTCATACAATCAATCAACTGCATGCATTCTATTGTCAGGCCATGATGGGACCCCACACTATCACTGTGTGCTGTCTTACATAACACATGCACAACACTATCACTGTGTGCTGTCTTACATAACACATGCACAGGTTAAGAGTGACATATATACTATGCCCATTGATATGCATGCCATGCTGTGCAAAAACTAGCAGGCATGTCTTAGATTTGTGAATTTTTTTGTACCTGTTTTTTTCCCTTGTTTACACCGCCCTTACATGATAAGATGTATTGCATCCCTCCCTATGCAATGTTTGATAACAAATTATGTTACATAAACATAATGTTTGTTTTTGGCTATAAAAAGATTCTGTTGTACTACTGCTATTTATTTTAAACCGAAATGTGTGTTTAGTGATTGAGAAAAATACAGAATTTGTAGTGTTTTTTTTTACAAAAAAAAATAGTGTGGTTATTATTGGAATATAGGGTCATATCTGATGACAGAGGTTTAAACCAGAACATAATAATTATGGACATAATAAATTGGTATAGACAGTGACTACAGAAAGATAAGTGACATTAATACACTTATACACTTAAACAAACATTCCAATGTAGCTGGCAACAGCAGAATGTCAACATATTGCAGGGTTATCCCTAGAGCCCAATATTTGGACATTGTTTTGACAAATGATGATATATCAAATATCTAAATGTCACACAAGCTTTCCTCATAGACCTGGATACATAAATATTTGTGCAGATACTATTACTGTACAACTGGGAAATAGGATGAGGTCAGATGCTCAGTTAAGCATTTTTAAAGTGACATGATGACCTTAATGACGCCATACTGCGTAATTTTAAACCATTTTATTCTGTCATGCATATAAATATATATTTGGCTGACATTATTGGCTGCATATTTATATATTAGCTCCACTGCTTTAAGTTTTATAAATCAAGAGAATTAAGTCTCTAGAAAGGTTAATATTCATGATTAAATCTCTGATATTTTATAAATGACAATGATTTTAAGACAAATAGCAAAGTGCATGTTTAAGGCATTACAATCATAATTTTTTTTTCAATACAATGAAAACAAGAGTGCCAAACTGTCACAAGATACGCCCGTTTGAAGGTTTTGGACACCATGCTAAATGCTTGAAATGCACTAAATGACCTAGTAACCTAGTTTTTGACCTGGCATGACCCATATTTAAACTTGACCTAGATATCATTTAGAAACAACTTCTGACCAAAGTTGGTGAAGATCGGAAGAAAACTACTTCAATTAGAGAGCGGACACCATACTAAATCCTTGAAATGCACTAAGTGACCCCGTGACCTTGTTTTTCACCCAGCATAACCCATATTCGAACTTGACCTAGATATTGTCTTGATACAACTTCTGATCAAATTTGGTGAAGATCAGATGAAAACTACTTCAACTAGAGAGTGGACACCATGCTAAATGCTTGAAATCAAATAAGTGACCTCGTGACCTTGTTTTTTACCCGACATGACCCACATTTGAACTTGATCTAGATATTGTCTAGATACAACTTCTGACCAAGTTTGGTGAAGATCGGATGAAAACTATTTCAATTAGAGAGCGGACACTGCTGTGGATGCTGCCACCCGCCTGCTGCCAGCCCGCCTGCCAAGGGTGAAACTATAATACGTCCCGGTTTTTTCAAAACAGGCGTATACAAATTAATTAACCGCTTCCCTCATATGATGCAAAGTGAAAATGGCTTTTGCAACCAGCATAAAACCAGAACAGCCTGCGAGTAACTCACAGTCTGTTGAGGTTTTATGCTGTCTGCTGCTCATTAGTAACTAAGGGTGGGAAATGAAGCCTTTAAAACTTGAATTTAGTAAGAAAGGTATTTAAATAAATGCAACTTTCTAAAGCACTACACATGTGTCAATATACATATCTAAGTGGTAAAGTGTTAATTAAGAACTACTATCTACTGATGGTAGAGAGACTCTTGCTTTAACTTTTAAAATGCAGCAAAAACACAACACCTATCAATACTGTTTTATTTTTGATTTATTTTTACTTTTAACGATGTCAGCAAATTTCTTTCAATCGTTCCTTGGCACACATAATGAAAACTTTATTTAATACCCATGAAGACTCTAATTATACAATCTTTATAACAATTTCTGACATGAATAATTTGTTGAAACATAAATCAAGCTATGAATTTTAATTAATTAATAGTCTTCATTAAATTTCACAAAAACAACATGTCAGATATCACCCTATGTGACATTGGATGCTAATTACTCCTGTAGAGTAGATGCAGTTGCCAAGTTGAGGTAATTAATACGCAATAAAACAGATTCTCAGTGTTTTACATTACACCTGTGTTATACATAGATTGTTAACGGCAAGGTAAAGTCTAATAATGACGCTTTTGTTCATCACATTTTTTTTCTTGAATACCACCATGACAAAACACAAAAATGTGGACCTTGCTATAATACCTAGTGATTATATTTCCTAGCTTGCATTAAATTGCTTATATTTTGAGAAACATATTTATACATAATGATTGACATTTGACAATATGAACAAGTCACAATTAAATCCTATCTTCAGTTTAAGCTTTATGCCCATTTACTAAACAAGAGCTGTGTTTGTGAAACACAATGCCCCCTACTGTGCTGCTTTGATGCATTATATTTGACCTTTGACTTAGAAGGATGACCTTGACCTTTTACCACTCAAAATGTGCAGCTCTATGAGATGCACATGGATGCAAAATATCAAGTTGCTATCTTCAATATTGCAAAAGTTTTGACCAAGGTTAAAGTTTTGTGACAGACACACAGACACACATACAATGACAGACAGACAGGCCAAAAACAATATACCCCCGATCATTCGATCCGGGGGCATAAAAAGTCATAGCAATGAAAACACAGTCGTGAAGACAATATCTGTAATTCCATTGAGAAACTGATTTGTGCCTGAAGTTTATCATTAACAAAATAATTATAAGTTCTCAATTATGTTTTTACATTAAATTATGCTAACATGTAATTGGTTCAAAGTTATAGACATACTTTGAATCTGCTATGTTCACCATATACCTAGGGACTCTTAGAAAAACTTATCGAACTAATTCTTTTTGCATAATATCCTTGTGCTAGACAGAGACCCCAGGAATCCCTGCAGCTATCAAATGCAATCCATTTACCCTGAACTAGCATGTTCTAAGAGCCTACCGAAATTGGTGTGCATCTCCGCGCCACACTACCCTATCTGCTTATAAGCCCCTCTTGTGATACATGCTTTCACTCAAGAAGCTGGCGTTTGGCTCCTCTTGTTTACTTCTGGCAGACTTACCTGTGCTGGTGGAGGCATTGCATTAATTTTTGCAGAATTTATCTGTCAGATTTGACAGTTTAATGCCAGATGGCAGACCCCTATAATCCTTCACAGCAAATCCTCCATGTACAAATTAGCAGAGACAATTAAAGCAGTCCTACAAACAATTCAAGAGATATTCCCCTCAGAAACAGAGCAACTATGATGTGGTGCAATTGTTTGCTTAACAACATGAACTATCCAAATTATAAAATTACCCCAAACTATTGTTTATTTTTTATTTGCTGGAGAAGCAATTTATTTACAGTGATGTTCTATTGCTGTCAGACAGAAATAGCTCACAAATTTATCTGTTAAGTTGGCATATGATCCAATTAATTAACAAAATTGCTTGTGAAAAATATTGCCCAGGTGCCATAGTCAACCTTTGATTATAACAGTGCTTCAGTTCTTTGCATCAGACAGGAAATTTTAAACTTAAAATTGATAAGAATAAATTGGTATGGATCTCTACACATGTGTCTGGCAAATATGAATCCCTCTAGAACATACCTCCAAAAGCAGACACAGTTAATGTCATATTTAAAGCAAATGAAAGGTGTGATTATCTGTAGTTATTTAGATCAGCACTGGTCTTCTTTTATATCACAAGTAAAAATGCTTTTGTCTGGATTTTGTAAGTGTTTTATGAAACTGGGTTTTCCAGTAATGTATTTTGTAACATTTATTTATTGTCCATTGCCTTTTAATGATGAGTTAAAATATATTCCAACATGTGTTTGGCGTAAAATCATATTTTATTTATTTCCAAATTGTCCTCATTTATAAACAATAAAGGTAAAATCTTGTTTGATTTTTACTTTCATTGTCTGTATAAAATGTTCTTTTAATTGTAACTTAAAATTACAGCAAAAGTTTTCTTCTACTTAAAAGAGCCAAACAAGTTACCTACAGTTTTTGACAAGGCCAAACATAAGGAAAAAGTTCAACAAGTATCAAATTTTGTATACATTAAAACTTCTAACCAACAAGGCTATTGTCAGGCAATATGGTCCCCGACCGGCTCCACCATTGTACGAAATTCCACCATTTTAAGAATTATTTATTTTTTTGGTTGCCATAGCAACCACAATTTTTGACGTAGGAACAAAATGAAATGACGTGCATAATGTCCATATTGCCATCTATCCATTTTCCAAGTTTTATGGAAAAATATTCAGAACTTTTAAAGTTATCTCAGGATCCAGAAAACCACCATTTTCAGCAGTATTTCTAGTCTATTTGTTGCCATAGCAACCAGAATCTTTGACGAAAGAACAAAGTAAAATGACGTGCATAATGTCCATATTGCCATCTATCCATGTTTTAAGTTTCATGAAAAAATATTAAGAACTTTGAAAGTTATCGCAGGATCCAGAAAAGTGTGAAGGACGGACGGACGGACTGACTGACGGACGGACTGACAGACGGAGCACAAACCATAAGTCCCCTCCGTTGAAACTGGTAGGGGACAATAAATATTTATTAAGAAATTCCAGCACATTTCAGATGTTTTGAGAAGGGTTAAGTGATCCAATTACCACTTTTTTAAATTACTGGTGAGCAAACCACATCTTTAAATGGAGTTCTGCACCAGTATAATGCAATCAATGAAATGGTACATGTCAATGCATTACAGCCAGCTGGGAAATCGGGAACATGTCCATGCATTACAGCCAGTCTGGTACATGTCCTTGCATTACAGCCAGCTGGGAAACCTGGTACATGTCCATGCATTACAGCCAGCTGGGAAACCTGATACATGCCCATACATTACAGCCAGCTGGAAAACCTGGTACATGTCCATGCATTACAGCCAGCTGGGAAACCTGTACCGTGCATTACAGCCAGCTGGGAACCTGTACCATGCATTACAGCCAGCTGGGAAACCCGGTATACGTCCATGCATTGCAGCCAGCTGGGAAACCTGGTACATATCCATGCATAACAGTCAGCTGGGAAACCTGGTACATGTCCATGCATTACAGCCAGCTGGGAAACCTGTACCCAACCTTACAGCCAGCTGGGAACCTGTACCAGGAATTACAGCCAGCTGGGAAACCCGGTACACGTCCATGCATTACAGCCAGCTGGGAAACCTGGTACATGTCCATGCATTAAAGTCAGCTGTGAAACCTGGTACATGTCTATGCATTACAGCCAGCTGGCAAACCTGAACCATGCATTACAGCCAGCTGGGAAACCTGTACCATGCATTACAGCCAGCTGGGAAACCTGGTACACATCCATGCATTGCAGCCGGATGGGAAACCTGGTACATGTCCATGCATTACAGCCAGCTGGGAAACCTGGTACATGTCCATGCATTACAGACAGCTGGGAAACCTGTTACATGCCCATGCATTACAACCAGCTGGGAAACCTGGTACATGCCCGTGCATTACAGCCGGCTGGGAAACCTGGTACATGTCCAATCATTACAGACTGCTGGGAAACCAAAGAAAATCAAATAACCATGTACAGGCAATAAGAACACAAGTAAGAGGGATACCACAACAGTCAAAATGAATTGACCAGGAGAAATCCAATAAAATTACCCCAACAGGAAATAAAACAGCATTTACATAATGGAGATAAAACAAAACTTGCATGTTTCCAAGCTAAAAGCATTATCAGACACAGAAATCCTTAAATGAATACTGAATGTCAATTCAGTGTGCTACCTTTTTTGTTGCACAATATAAATGTAGGTAGTTTAATTTCAACAGATGGCCTTTAAAGGTATTCTTATCTGAATCTTCATATATAAATCTCACAGTCATGGTTGGGATAGGTCAGTCAAAAATCTCAGCCTGGTGCTATTACTTTTGTTTAGCTTTAATAACTTGCATTTATTGAACAGGATAATACATGCATTATTTTAACAAATGCTATGTTGCAACTTAAGATTCACTAATTCCTTGCCACTGCTTGAAGAATATGAAGTAATGAATGCCAACACATGTATACCATGATGTAACAAGTGTTTAACTCTTTCAGTGCTGGAACCAAATTTTGAAGGCCTTTGCAAACAGTTTGGATTGTGGCATCTCATCAGGATCCAAACTGTTTGCTATTCTGATAGTATTCTTTGAAAAACAATTGAAGAAAAGCAGACGACAAATTTCCCAGCATGCAATTTTAACCCCTGCGAAAATTTGTTCTAGACATTGAACGGTTCTGGAACTGTTCTAGAACATCAAGAACAGTTCTAGAACATTCCATATTCGCGTTCTAGAATGTATGATCTGGAAACGTTCCTGAACAGTTTTCTAGAATAATTCCAGAACATTTGTGGAACATGGCTTAGTTCTGACACTGTTCCAATAATAGTCAAGAACATTTTTAGAACATTTCAAGGACAAAATAAGTTAAAGAAATTTCTAAAAATGTTCTAAAATGTAGTTCTAGAACACATTTAGAACTCTTTAAGAACCAGTAAGTTCTACAAAAGTTCTTATGGGAAATAAGAACACATATAGAACAGGTCTAGAGCATGAAGGTCTAGAATTGTTCTACAAATTATCTCCCTCTAGTTAGGGAATTTCCTCCCTTTCAAATGTTCTTTCATATATTTATTATACTTATTGTTTATACATAATATTGATTTCAACAATATTATGCTTTTTTTCTAATTCTGTAACTATTCGAAGTATATTGTTGTAGTTAAATAAAGTTTATATATTTTCTTATATAAACTTTATTTAATAATGTAAGGTAATCAGGTTAATCCTGATGTTTGGTACACTTGGAACTATGTTTAGAACAGTTCAGAAGGTTTGCTTCAGATAAGTCTGGAACAAACATTCTAGAACAGTTCTGAAAGTGTCCTTGAACAGTTCTAAGACACCGACTAAAACTGTTCCGTAACCATACTGAAAATTTTCTAGAATTATTAAGGAACAGTTGTTGAACGTTAAATGAGAATAATTTCTAGAACAATTATTCTAAAACAGTTCTGGCAATTTATACAAGAACAATTCTGGAATAGTTCTAGAACAATGGTTCAAGAATTGTTCTAGAACATACCTTAAGAACTGTTTTAGAACTATTTGTTCTACAAATTATTATCATTTAACGTTCAACAACTGTTCTAGATCATTATAGACCATTTTAAGGATGATTCCAGAACACTTCTAGTCATTTGTTCCAGTACAAATCAAGAAATTTTATAGAACAGTTCTAAAACGTTTCGCAGGGGAAGGGTTAAACATCAGATGCACAACTGTGTTATCTCAGGTTCATTTGAGCCTTCTTAATTTGACAAGAATGAAATATTTGCAAAACAGACATCTGTTCACCTCAGCCAGATGGTGATCATTTGAAACTGTTGCCAACTTCCAAAAATGCAGCCCTAATATCACATTCCCCACTTCACAACTCTGCACATGTGTTGAAAGGAAAAATGCATCATGAAAAGTTCCTTGTCTTTTATTTTGTCCTTAAATGATCATATAATAAAAGCAGTTTATAATACATATACCAGTTGCTCAAGGTCACCATTATATGAAACATTTTATGGTATCGCATATAAATTTGTCCTTCTTTTTCTTTCTTTCTTTCTGGTTCAGGACTCTACAATCCGAATAATGAATTGTTCTATAATAAATTTCGCAGATTATTCAAGAAACATCAAATTCAAGCATCTAGAATCAAGGCTCTAGACTGAGGCCATCCTTAAAAATATGTTTTTTTGGCATAACCCGACCCAGGTAAATTTGGGTGGGTAGGTAGGTAGAGATTTTTTTTTTGTTAGTATTTTTTTTCTGACATTGAACTCCGACATATACCAAACTGAAAGGTAATTATCAAATAAAGCTCTAAGTCTTCTGCCTCTTGAAAGGAAATTGGTAAAGAATATTCTGCACCATCCGTATCAACGCACGTGTATTTGTAACTCTATTTTTTCTATAAAGAACATCGAAAATATAATATAATCGACGAAAAATACTTAATCCAAAAACAACAGTCTGAAAAATTGTACGCATTTTGCACATGACATAAAATGTGCATATCGTTTGAATGAAAATGAAAACAAGTAACCTAGCAAATACATAACTAATATACTATTTGGTTGACATATTACTTTACAATAGCATAGTTTGTGAGTAAAAAACAACAAATTAATTGTAACATTTTAATTTCAATTAAGAACAGAAAGGTGTAACATCTTCGACATGTAACTAATGATTTAATTATCATCCTTTATGAGATCGATAGTCTGTAGAAAGTTGTAAAGTGATCAGCTTAAAAATAATGTATTGAGTGTTACGCTTCTTTTCATTTGATCATTTTTATACGACTTTTTCCATCGGCCATTATATTGTAGGCAGACGACAATATCAACTGTGTATGCCATTATCTGCACATGAATGACCCAATATTACCCAATAGCAAACTCAATGTTGATTGGCCAGCTACCATATGCGCTTCAAAACGTTCATGGACAAAGAGAAAAATAGTTTTAAACAAGGGCTGTTTGTAAAACATGCATGCCCCCCATATGGGCTCTCCGTTGTAGTGACAGCCATTGTGTGAATATGTTTTTTGTCACTGTGACCTTGACCTTTGACCTAATGACCTGAAAATCAATAGGGGTCTTCTGCCAGTCATGATCAATGTACCTATTAAGTTTCATGATCCTAGCCATAAGTGTTTTTGAATTATCATCAGGAAACCATTTACTATTTCGGGTCACCGTGACCTTGACCTTTGACCTAGTGACCTGAAAATCAATAGGGGTCATCTGCGAGTCATGATCAATCTACCTATCAAGTTTCTTGATCCTAGGAATAAGCGTTCTTCAGTTATCCTCCGGAAACCATTTTACTATTTCGGGTCACCGCGACCTTGACCTTTGAACTAGTGACCTGAAAATCAATAGGGGTCATCTGCGAGTCATGATCAATGTACCTATGAAGTTTCATGATCCTAGGCATAAGCGTTCTTGAGTTATCATCCCGAAACCATTTTACTATTTCGGGTCACCGTGACTTTGACCTGTGACCTAGTGACCTGAAAATCAATAGGGGTCATCTGCCAGCCATTATCAATCTACCTACGAAGTTTCATGATCCTAGGCATAAGCGTTCTTGAGTCATCATCAGGAAACCATTTTTCTATTTCGGGTCACTGTGACCTTGACCTTTGACCTAGTGACCTGAAAATCAATAGGGGTCATCTGCCAGTCATGATCAATCTACCTATCAAGTTTCATGATCCTAGGCCTAAGCGTTCTTGAGTTATCATCCGGAAACCATTTTACTATTTCGGGTCACCGTGACTTTGACCTGTGACCTAGTGACCTGAAAATCAATAGGGGTCATCTGCCAGCCATTATCAATCTACCTACGAAGTTTCATGATCCTAGGCCTAAGCGTTCTTGAGTTATCATCCGGAAACCATTTTACTATTTAGGGTCACCGTGACCTTGACCTTTGACCTAGTGACCTTAAAATATGTAGGGGTCATCTGCGAGTCATGATCAATGTACCTATCAAGTTTCATGGTCCTAGGCCCAAGCGTTCTTGAGTTATCATCCCGAAACCACCTGGTGGACGGACTGACCGACAGACCGACACGTGCAAAGCAATATACCCCTCTTCTTCGAAAGGGGGCATAAAAATCCGGATTAAAATTGCGGATGTTTCCAATGAAATTTAACGAGATTTTAGCATATTCTCAAATTATATTTTTCTTGAGCCAAATTCGCTATATTTTCGCAAAAGGCGAACGACAGCGCGAGCCCTGTAATAGTGTGCATTTATTCCAGTAATAACAAATAAGAATTTTTGGCGAGCCAAAAAAAATTTTTTTTGTAAAGTAACAAAAAAAAATCAGATTTTAGTGGGTCGGTCGGGTTATGCCAAACAAAAGAATTTTTAAGGATGTCCTGATTGCACAAATTCTTCGAGATTATTCTACAAGCTCATGTTAGTGTACATTTTTTAAATTCTAAGATAATTCTTGAATTATTTTATAATAATTCTGAAAATCTTATATTCTAGAATATTATAGAAATGCATTGGTAATAGAATTTGAATGCAACTACATTTCTTGATTGTCTAGAATAATTATACAACCTAAAACAAATATTTCATACATTTGCAGGGGATGCATAATAAAACAATACTTTATACTATATCAATTATTGCCAGACATTATCAAATAGGCAAGAAACCAAAAATGAAATGTGTATCTTTGTTAAAATACATCCTGTGTGAACAGAATGCCTTTAAAAATGATCATGTGTTTCTAAGACAGACTGAAGGTATGCTTCTATTCTGCTAAGTGCTAATGAGGTAATTAATTTGCATAATATGTTTTAAGCCCATATAAAGATGATTGCCATAGCAAACTTTTTTAATGGCAAACATTCAAACACTCAAATTATTAGTCAGGTATTCACTTGAAGAGAATGCAAACAAAATCAATTTTGACAAAACTCATGCAGAGCTTAACAAGATGAACAACATACAAAGTAAACACATTTTACATCAGTCAAAACTCAATTTATGAAACGATTCATCATATTGTGGAAAAGCAGACACCTTTGTGCCAATGCCCAATTATTCTAATTTGACAAACAGTCATATTCCTCATTCTATCAGCAGCAGGAGGGGAAGGTGGGGAAGAAACAAATTCATAAATCATATTCCACTAAACCCAATTTCCTCAATTATGTAGACACTGCATAAAAACTCAGGTAAGACCAGGAGAAAGTTAGAATCTGTAAACCTGCAAATCCTTTAATTCTGATGGATTTCCAGAAAATTGTTTCCACATTGCAAACATTAGCAAATTACCCATCTTTCACAATGATTTTTACAGACACAAGAGCTATAAGAGCTACTGCAACAATATTATATGCTTAACTTCACAGGCAGATGGCTGACACACGGAATATGGCGGGTAATTACAGGTAAATTTATGTTTTTGGGGGTTATTTCTGATATGTTCATGGAAATTACTTCAGGATCATAAGAACTCCCTGTTTCCAGCCCAAATAATCATTTTCAGTAATTAACTGACACCTTTGCATAAGAAATGGGTTTAAAGAAACAGCCTGATAACATATAAAAAAATGTTTTGTGAATTCCACAACCGTTCATAACTATCGTGTGATATTGAAGAAAATAAGAGGGTGTACATAAAATTATATACTATACTGGTATTGAATGTATGATTACTTTATATCCATTTTATAATTGATTGATATAACCTGTTTACTGTTCATTATAGTCTGATACCATAACATAATTAAGGTCAAGGTCAAGTCAAATACCCAACATGAATTGGGTATAACTTGCAAAGTATTGTAAAGTACTTTTACACAGTTTGATACAGAATTTATAGATCAAGTCTATCTCATCTTGATCTAGCGATAGAAAAATTGAATTCATACAAAATTTCAATACTCAACAAAATTAATAACATTGCTGTTTGGATGAAAGAAAATGCAGATTTAATTCAGCCAAAAAGGTTAACCCATTTTTTGCTCAGAGGCAAAGTGAAAATGGATATATGCAAACTAATTTGCTTTTCATTATTCTGTACCTTAGGATTGGAAATGAAATCTTTAAAACTTGAATTTAGTATAACTAGTTTTTAATTAAATTTGATTTTACACCTCGGCGACCTTATCTAAGCTGTAAAGGGTTAAACAAAATTCAGATTTAAGTCAAATGTACAAAAAAACACGTGAGCGCCCTACCTGTTCTGGCTTGAGGGATGGTGGCACCCATGAATATTCCTCTAGGGGGCAGCCGCTGTCATCGTCTGACGTTGAGTTACGCTTCCCCTCATGTATCAACCTGTTCAGGCTTCGATCGTCTACCTGACTCGATACCATGTCGTGAATTTCTGGAGGGCACTTACAATGACGGCATATTTTTCTGAAAATATACAAGTTTGAGTCTGTACAATCTTCACTTGCGTACAAATGATTATTAACAATTGTTCTTAAATTTTGCAATCAATTATTCAACACACTCATTCGAAAATAATTTTGAACCTTTGTACTCATAAATTGTTCAACAATTTGAATAATTTTATTGAATATCTAATGAAAATACAATCAACATTATAAATACTTAATATATACATAAAAATGACAGCTAGCTAAATATGCAAACCATGGTGAGCAAAATTAAATGTACTCTGCAACCTTGATGTAAAATAATTTAACTTTTCACTGAACAGCTCAAAGTCCCAGATTCATCTTTCTTTTTTTATCATAATCAACTCTCACATTTTACTGCTTGGCTTATTTCATGCTGCAAAACACTATACCTCTTAATGGCAAAATGCTACATGTTTTAAAAGTTAAACGAGTTCATTTTAATGTGTAAATACGAAATAAAAAGGAAATATAATATAAACAGTGTCAAAAATGTTTGGTTATGATTTATTCAAGATTTTATCTTATATATCATAGCATTTACTTTGATACAAAGATCTCTTTCTAAAATACCTAAATGATAACTGTTATGAATACTTTTACTCAATGAATGCTATCTGATACTATCATACAAATAATATTGTGATTCAAGGGTACTGGGCTATAACATTTCAATATCTCTGTGGCCATCAATTTGTCACACTATTTTGCTTACATCAACATAATTTCCATGCCTCAGTGATATTGATTAGTAATGGCCTTTATAAAGAGTCAGGTTAATTTGTTGGTTCAGTAGATGTGTTCATCAATTTGAGTAGTCTAAATTGATCCAAATTGTATACTGGTGATACCTAAACATGTCAATAAAAAAATGAAAATATATGCCAATTAAGCAGGTAATGTCAGAGTCATACTTCAATATTTTGTTTATTTTATGTTTTAAACATTACTACAAGCAGATACTGCATGCCCCCCCCCCCACTAAATTATATGCGTGTGTTTTAATACATGTACACTTATTTTAAAATTCAACAAAATTTCAATGTCAAAATGCAACTTCTTCCACAACTTCAACAGACAGCGCTGGGATAAATATGATGCTCTTCATTTCATCTGATTTCAACTTTGTATTGAAAGCAACACTTACATCAAAGTTCTGTTGTTGTTGTATTTCAACTTCAATTCATTTTATATTACTTGCAAATTACCTAACAATAAAACTGCTACTTAAATCTGTTTTCTGATGGCAAATAATCCACCAATGACATGTCTGACATGTTTTATTATATTTGTGTCAAATTACAATACTCAGTTCTACTTGCATTTAACCTTTTTTTATTTTACGATTGTGCATCTTTATTTGAGGAGTTGGCAAACCGACGTAAATGTATGGACTGCAGATGGTTTGCCAGGTATTTTATAATGTGTACAGTAATTTTGTTCAATCCCTCTTTCTACATGCAAAATGCATTATAGCATTTTCCTATTAGAAAAATATTTTATTAAAATAACTTTTTTTTCCAGAATGCCTTATGAATATAGTTAACACTTCACATCTCATCTCTTACAAATAACATCCCAATTTTCCATTACCAGATATAACATGTACACCAATAAATTTAAAGCACAAACACAGGGCTCGCGCTAGGGGGCGACGTGAGCGACAAAGTCGCTTTCTCTACGCCAAACGTCGCCTAAAATTTAAGAAATTGTAGATAAAAAGCGACGTCCAGTCGCCCTTTCATCGGAATTTGTTTACATCCGGTTTTTTCGATGTCAAGGTCTGATTCAATTTCCAATAAACACTGTCGCTGCCCGGAGCGTGTCGCAATTGAGCGACATGTAATTTGAGGTAAACCCCGCCCCCGATTCTCCCAACCTCCGAACTTATCCAATCGGCGAACGATATTCGTCAAGTCAGTGTTCAACTCGAATGCAGTCACGTGCAAGCGGGGTGATAATTGAAGTTTGCTACTTTGTGTCAAGTGTTATTGATTTAAAATTGATAAGGGATAATCCACGGGGGTGATGTTGCCATATTAATTGATCAATTAACGTCATTACGATGAATTATCGTCTTCATACACTTGTAATCGTTTGTCGGCAAGAATCGTTGCTTTATTTTGATGTTTCGGCGAATTTTTTGAAACGCAAAAAGGTGCAATAATTTTGCGGCGAGTAAATGGTAAGGTAAGGTAAGTTGTACAAACAAAAGAAACTTGCGCTATCGTAATTAATTTTCAGTGTCCGCAAAATATTTATCATTATTTTTGGTTATTAGTCGCTCTGATACTAAACAGACTACACATCTCGATTTCCAACAATTTTTGCATGTGCTTCCAGGATTTTGTAGTGAATAAAACACTGTGTAGCTGTGAAATACTAAGAAAGCAGAAGGTACCTCAGAATTGAAGTTTGGGCATACCAGCCAACTTCTTATCAACTACAATTGTTTCTTAAGGCCACGACTTTTATATTTGTTGGTTTACAAAACCGCCGACCCTAATTTTTGGAAAATGCGAAAAAAAATAAAATCGGAAAATCGTCTTTTTTTTTTTTAATTAATTCCCGACCGCACTGAAAAAGTAGCGAAACTAGAAAAAAAACGATCCGGTTTGAGTGCGGTTGCGAATAAAATCAGGTAAGTACAATCGACGACTGGTTCACATATATTGGACATCGTGCTCGCTTTTCAAAACGCATGTATTAACTTAAACCTGTCGGATATTGCAAATGGCCGCTATATAGGTACACACCTCGAAATATGGCTTTTTTCGAAGTAAATTTTTTTGGTCATAGCGTTTCTTCATATAAACATTTAGTAGGAGGCGAACTAGATGAAACAATTGGCCACACTTTATTTTCCAAAATACACGATGAAAGTTTTTCCATACGGGAAGTAAAGGCAGCACGGCAACTCGATGGAGAGAAAACGACAATAGATGTTACCTACCAATATTTGTTTTGACAATCCTATCGGAGGAGCAAAATCCACTTTTGAGGCTATGTTGATGAACAAAGTCTTGATGAAACTTAGTAAGAATGTTTGTCAAAGATAAAAATAGAGAAATTAGTTTTGCTCTGAGGCCTGAAGCATTTCAATGTCAATTGATAAAACGTATAAACAACAAGAAAGTGTAATTTGATCATTTATTTATAGAAATTATTTTTGTTTCCAGGTCCTTGTTGAAAAACTGGACGAAAAAATTGCTAGCATGGTAGCTATGACATCTTGTGGCTATTTCCTGAACAAACAATTTGCAAACTTTCGAGTTAAGTGTGAGAAACTTACATCTTCCATGATAAAGTATGCAGATTTCCTAAAGCAACAGGTCCAAAGATCAGCAGCAAACAGACAACTAAATGAGCCGGTGAGATCATTGGATGACAGTAATGTAATGCGTGATGTGCAGGTGTGTTCTGATGGTGAATTAAGTGAGCAGTATACAAAAGTGTACGAGTCCATAAAACTGCTAAAGGACTTTGAGCCACTTTTCCTCCATGACTTTGAGCCAGAAGATGCTTATGACAAGAAGAAGTGGTTAGCTGCACTGCAGTTACCATTCCAGACAAAACTTTACAGTCACAAGTCTGGTAACTATATAGGTAACTATACCTTCATCTGGAAGAGTCCAGCTGACCCAGACGGTGATCTTCAAGCTGTTACTGCTATAAAACATGATCTGCCGAAGTTTTCCACTCGTGGTATGAGAAAATCGTTCTTCTTAGGGTACTCCAAATGTGGACCCAAACCTGCTGTTTTGCGTCACATGTATAGGTTTTTGACAGAAGACGATACTGCTGCAGAAAGTCGACGTCAAGAAGAAGTTAACAATAGGGTTACAGAGTTTCTTTTGAACTCTGACAGTACTGAGCTATTGTACGACTTGAGAAAAAATAATGGCAGACCAAAGGACACTAGACTTGATCCATTTTGGGATTTAATGAGCTCTCATTTAGACAATATTGGTGTTGTAGATGAAAGGAGACATGGGGACAAGCTGTATTTTGGTCAGATGACAATATGGAGATTATGCACGTCTCTTCATTTTGTTCCTACATCTGTGTTTTATTAAAATGCTTTAGTCATGTAATGTATTTTGGTCAGATGACAATATGGAGATTATGCACGTCTCTTCATTTTGTTCCTACGTCAGTGTTTTATTAAAATGCTCTAGTCATTTTAATAATGTATTTTGGTCAGATGACTATATGGAGATTATGCATGTCGCTTCATTTTGTTCCAGGTCTGTGTTTTATTGAAATGCTCTAGTATGTTCCTACGTCTGTGTTTTATTAAAATGCTCTAGTATAGAGTGATTTACATAGTCATATTCATTTTGGTCAGATGACAATATCGAGATTTTACACGTCTCTTCATTTTGTTCCTACGTCTGTGTTTTATTGAAATGCTCTAGTATAGAGTGATATAGATAGTCATATCATGTATTTTGGTCAGATGACAATATGGAGATTATGCACGTCTCTTCATTTTGTTCCTACGTCTGTGGTTTATTAAAATGCTCTAGTCATATAATGTATTTTGGTCAGATGACAATATGGAGATTTATATGCAAGTCTCTTCATTTTGTTCCTACGTCTGTGTTTAATTAAAATGCTCTAGTATGTTCCTACATATGTGTTTTATTAAGATGCTCTAGTATAGAGTGATTTAAATAGTCATATCATGTATTTTGGTCAGATGACAATATGAAGAATTAATATGCACGTCTCTTTATTTTGTTCCTACGTCTGTGTTTTATTAAAATGCTCAAGTAAAGAGTGATTTAGATACATGTAGTAATATCATGTACATGTATTCTGGTTAGATGACAATATGGAGATTATGCACGTCTCTTCATTTTGTTCCTACGTCTGTGTTTTATTAAAATGCTCTAGTATAGGGTGATTTAGATAGTCATATCATGTATTAATGGATTGATTACAATTGCGCATTGCATTTGAAGATAAAGATGTATTTCTTTGCATAATTTGATTTGTTGTCTCTATGTTTATAAAGGTTATAAAAGTTATGTTGTCTTTGTTCAGGCCCCGTGTTAACAAAGCATTTTTTTCCAATTGAAAATCGATTTTGCTCGTCATTGAAAATGGATTTCCATTGAAATTGATTGGCAAAAATGAAAATCTGTCAGTTAAAATCGATTTTTATTTGCAAAATTGTTTTGTGAACTCGCGGCCTGGTGTTATTAGTTTTATTTTTTTTTTCTATTCATTGAATGGATTTTTTTTTTTTTTTTTTTTTCGACCGCCGGATGGACCATTTTCCAAAAATTTTTTGTAAACCAATAAAAAAAAAAGTCGTGGCCTAATTACTCTAATCATGATGGGATGCTGACCACAGCACACATTACATCTTGCCATTATTTGTACTTGTACATATGGTTTTCACTGACCAGCCTGAATGAGCGCTTTTCTTGGCATTATTCTCTGGACTGTACACGTAGTGAAATGTCTTTAGAATCATGGCTAAATGGTCAATCGCCCAAACCCGGGTCGAAACGAAAAATTGACGATGAAAGTGAATGTGAAAGTAAGAGAAAATTCTCTAAAACACTCTGTCAAGATTCGTTTGACTGGTATGTCAAAGACGATACAGGTCTATGGCACTGCAATATCTGCAGGTATGTTCAGTTAACTAAGGTTATAAGTTTGTTTTGTAGATGTGTTTTACGTATCCGCGGACAATTATTATTATTATAAATTTCAATGACGCATCTTCGTTCATTATTACTAAATTAATTTACGTATTCCTGGACGATTATTATTATTATAAATTTCGATATTTTACATGATTGTCCCAGTCTTCTTAGCCGAAATGATCCGTGAAACAAAATTGTGTCTTTGTGTCGTATGAACGAATCTGCACTAAAACTAAATTGAGATTCACATCGTACATCAAATTATTCTGTCGTCAGTTGTCAAAACGAGAGTACGGTTGATATTCAAATGCATTATTTTTCTCTTTCCGGGATATT
Source organism: Dreissena polymorpha (assembly GCF_020536995.1). Taxonomy (NCBI): domain Eukaryota; kingdom Metazoa; phylum Mollusca; class Bivalvia; order Myida; family Dreissenidae; genus Dreissena; species Dreissena polymorpha. The sequence continues at coordinate 51,314,121 of NC_068355.1, read as the reverse complement.
GTTTTAGTATGTTGATGCTGCATTAACAAATATAAGTGTATATGAAGTGAAAACACCAAAAATAAACAACGGTTGCGATAGACACCTATAAACATAGCATATACTGTTAGATGCGCATAATATCACTTTAATTTACGTATCCGCGGACGATTATTATTATTATAAGTTTCTATGGCGCATCTTCGTTCATTATTACTAAATTAATTTACATATCAGCGGACGATTATTATTATTATTATTATTATATAAATGTCTATGATGCATCTTCGTTCATTATTACTTAATTTCTGTTGAATAATCTAGTTGATTGCTTTCAATATTTTCTTCTCTACGGTCTTGCTAAATTCGACAGGAAGTTTATGAAATTATGTGAATACGGGCATGTCTACGTATAAAGCATTTTTTTACACGCCAAACTTAAATTGATTTTCTGTGCCACCCGTCGTCACATACAGTCTTGAAACTTGCTTACCATGTGAAGTTGTGCATCTGGGTATTTTCTTGTTATTTTAATTTGTAAAAGTTATGACCATTGACTAAGTATTTTTTCTTATTTCAGAGGTGCCAAGATTGACAGCCCATATTCAAATGGTCACAAGGTTCCAAGTAAAACCACAAACCACACTAGACATGCTTCATCTGGGCAACACATCAACGCCCTGAAATCCTCGACAATTTCGGCGCAAAAACCTATGCAAACATTGCTTGCCAAAAAGTTGAACAAAGACGACGTGTATGCTACCAATCTTCTGAAGACTGCGTACCACATTGCGAAAAGAGAACTACCCAAAGAAGAAATGAAACATATGCTGTCGTATGCTACAAACATTGGATTGAGTGTATCAAGAGTCTTCGCCCTCCTACACTCACCACCAGAGCGTCACAGAACTTCAAAATGCCCTGTCTAGTGTCATTCTTGAGGACAAGGTCAGTCAAATTAAGAAGTCAACAGTGTTTTCTTTTGAAGTACTTAAGTCTTTATAATATTATGTATATTTACATCAAAATGGATTGAATAAAGAGCTAGTAAAATTATGGTTATTTATCTGTTGTGTCTATTATTACTATCACATATATGTGTGTTGTAACCCCCTACAAGCAAACCCTTTGTCCAAGTCTCTCCACTTCTCTCTAAAGTCTCCTCACTTCTCCCTAAATCAGTGTCTAGGGAGAAGTCACTTCTCCCTAAAATTTGAACCCAGCGTGAGCCCTGAAACAATTAAATTTACTTGCTAATGGACCTCTGTATCTGTACCAATAAAAATATCAAAGCCACAACAGTTTTTTAAAGTGGACATTTCAGCCACATTGACCACAAAACTGCCCATTGATCTGGTTGTTGACAGCATCTTCAAAGTAAAGAAAGATCAAAGAAATAGTTTTAACTGAAGGTGTGATAGACAACACAATTTTGTGAAAGATAAACAGGCATTTTATTGACAAATTAACACATTATATTTCTAACATACATCTCACACTACAGTGAAAAAAAATTGTTTGGTCTTGTAAAGAATAATTAATTATTACCAGTTTGCTACCAAATGACAGACTATGTAGGGTTTTTTTGCTTTACATTAGTAGTGCTGTGCAACACTAATAAATTGTATTTTGTTTACTTAGCAGTAAACAGAACATATTAACCCATTTATGCCTAGTGGACTCTCCCATCCTTCTAAATTGGATCAATTAATTTCCAAAATTAGGGATGTCTAGTATATTTATTTCCATATTTAAAATACTTCTCACAGAAATTCCTTTAAGCAAACAGTGCAGACCCAGATGAGACGCCGCATCATGCAGCGTCTCATCTGGGTCTCACGCTGTTTGCCTAGGCCTTTTTTCAAGCCGCAAGGCATAAATGGGTTCAGGCAAAACTTAGATTATCTTGTTCCATAACTTAAATTTGCTATGTTCGCACATTATGCATGGTTCAACTAAATCTTTCATACCATTTACTATTCAGTTCCTGGCTCTTGCAATACTGACATGCAAAAAAGGCAATGTAACAACATACAACATTTGTCAGTCCTTTTTCATGTAAGGGACAACTGGACACGTCCAGCTATTATCTTTGGATGCCCAGGATGACCCCAGATCTTGCCTAGACAAAGGTGTTATGCATGTCCAATACAGAAGACAGGAATGTATGCTAATTGCCCATCTCCCTATTAAGAGATATGATTATAAGTGGTTGTTTATCATAATATCACTCTCTTGCCAGTAAGGTCAGGCCAATTTGACTTATTTGCAACCTTTCCTGATGAACATCTTTATCCCAACTCCTATCCTCAAGTTTTAAAGGCTATATTTCCAATCTTTTGATACTGATGAGCTGCAAACAGCATAACACCTGAACAGACTGCGAGTAAGACTGTGAGTATCTCACAGGCTGTTCTGGTTTTATATTGGTTGCAAGTCATTTTCGCTTTGCTTCTTATGGGGGAAAGGGTAAGTTGGCAGGAAGAAAATCAGTACCCCTTACTTCAACTAGCTGCTGTTCCAAAAGTCAAAAGGACAGATGATGTCCCATGTAAGGCTCGAGGTTCCACCTCCCACGCCATATGTGAATGTCTTAACCATAAGCCCACAATGACTTCCTGTACAATCTTAACTGGCAGAATACAGTTTATGAGGCTGTATTTTTAACTAAACTTTCAACAGTCATAGAAATGTATTGTCATATACTTATAATCATGCTATCCAAGTTGACAATTCATTATCTATTATATTTGTGGACAAACTATAGTTTTTTCTTGATAAAAGATATTGAAGTATCCCCCCCCCCATTTTAAAAAAGACGAAGAAGTTATAATCCTGATCTTACACATGAAACTTTCATTAGTATGTTATTTACATTAATGAATTAACAATCCATTTATCTTTGTGATGTAATATGAGACACAACACATTAAAACATCCACGATGAGAAAACACTTTTGCAATACAAATATATTTTAAATTTAAAACGCATTACAATGGTACATACAGTGCAACAACATTTTAATTATAAAAAAGACGTACAGTCAAAAGCTCTTAATCTTAAAGCAGAAAATGTGCATGTTTAAAGTTATGCACAACTAGAGCTTTGTCACAGACGTGACGAATACCCCCCCCCCCATGCCGCATTGACACAGAATATTTTGCATGTTGTCTTCACAAAAAACAGCGGACACCATGCTCAATGTTTAAAACGCACTAAGTGACCATGTGACCTGGTTTTTGACCCTGCATGGCCCATGTTTGAACTTGACCTACACATCATATAGATACAACTTCTGACCAAGTGTGGTGAAGATGGATGAAAACTTCTTCAATTACAGCGCAGACACCATGCTGAATATGTAAAACGTACTAAGTGACCCAGTGACCTAGTTTTTGACCCGGCATGACCCATATGCGAACTTGACCTAGACACCATCTAGATACAACTTCTGACCAAGTTTGGTGAAGATCTGATGAAAACTACTTGAATTAGAGAGCGGACACCATGCTCAATGTTTAAAACGCACTTAGTGACCCCATGACCTAGTTTTTGACCTTCCATGACCCATGTTTGAACTTTGCCTAGACACCATCTAGAAACAACATCTAACCAAGTTTGGTGAAGCAGACTGATGTAAACTACTTGAATTAGAGCGCGGACAACATGCTGAATGTTTAAAATGCAGTGACCTAGTTTTTGACCCGGCAAGGCCCATGTTCGAATTTGGCCTAGACATCATGTAGATTCAACTTCTGACCAAGTTTGGTGAAGATCAGGTGAAAACTACTTGAATTAGAGAGCGGACACGGACCGACCGACAGACAAGCTCATTCCTATATATCTCCCATTATACAACATCCCAATACTTAGTTACATTGCATTACAATTCAGAAGAGACACATTATCAAATTCAGAAAAGAGTGCCATGGGCCCTGAGGCACTCAACAAGTCTGACTAAGCAGTGTTTAAAATAATGAATGTATTTCATGAAACTTTCTTTTCTAAGCCCATTTTTAATTTTAAACTTGGGAAAGATATTTTTTGAACAAATGTTCTGACCAATGGTTCATGAATATTAAACTCAGAGTTAGCTCAGGTGAGCTAAATATGGGTGAGGGGATGTTTTTAGGGGAGGGGCATTTATATGATAATTTACAGTACTATCAGACAAAACTGTTGAAGAGCCGTCTTAGGTCTATACATGCTGGCAAAGAAGAAACTAAAAATAAAATTTACAACTCTTAATTAAACTTATTTTGTGGTCTGCTGCAGGTATCTGCAGAACAGACACAGCTGTTGCCAAAAGTTTCTTGCTCTTTGATAACTTAAAAATTTGATGGTGATTACATGTACTGATAATCATTTTCACCAATTCCCTTCATTTTTTTTATAGAGAACCTGTCAGGTGTTCATAATTGTACAAAATCACAATTTCCATTTATTACTATAACAAATCATACTTGTAACATTAATTTTGATAATTCATTTGCTGATATGGAGTTATCATAAAACATTTTATCACATGCCAATACCCTGTTTCCCATGTTATATAACCATTATATTATAATATTTTTATCTTACACATGTGTAATATACTTTTAAAGCGTTTTCATTGGCTCAATTTTCGTTTATTGACCAATCGCATTTTGTTATTTTGCTGAAATGACGTTGCAATGTCAAATGACGTCACGAAATATAAACAATATTCGGGATTTATCATTACGTTTGCGTAAATATTTATTTAATATGCTCATTTTAAAGCATGTGATAAAAAAGATCTGACACTCGTTGTCATATAATACCATATTTTATTAAACTCGTCCAGGAAATTTGTAAGTAAGCTCGCCAAAGCTCGCTTACTAACAAAATTCCTGAACTCGTTTAATAAAATATGGTATGATATAACAACTAGTGCCAGCTAGATCCTATATATATAAATTGCTGCAGGTAGCAAAATCAATTTGAGCTAATAACAATAATTTTACAGCATATATTTTTTTAAGACAAACAATCATAAGTTCTTGTTGTACTTTTAAAAACCTCAATACGTAAATATTTTAACAATTTAGTGGAATTTAACCACCTGTTAAGTCCATATGACACATAATATGTGTTAAGTTTAACCAGGGCATAATTAATGACAAGTTAATTATGACACCTTTATGTAAATTCTAAAAATTAATTTGAATTATCATTAAACAAGGCATTGTCTACAGTGTCACAATTAAAATTATGAAATTGATTTATGGTAGCACATTCTTCAAGCTTTTTCATGGAATTTATGTTTTAAGAAAACATGTAAATTATTTAAACTTTGTCATAGAGCGCAAATGTTTAAAGACAAAATGTGAAAAGGAAAAACTGGAGTAATATCAAAGAATATTTGCCAACAAAATAAAATGAAAGATATTCATTGTGTTTAGTCCTTAAATATTGTTTTATAAGTAATGACATGAACACTGGCTCAAAGAAATCCCATTAAACATTTGTCTTTTGAAAGCCTCCCTTCAGGGCATGTAATGGCACAATTTTTCTTGAATAAGTAAATCAGAATGAGCATGCTTTAAAATAACCGAAAATTGCTTCTCAGCGAAACATTATTACTTAGAAAAGGAAAGACAAGCCTGAAGATAAATGTACACATGTAAGCCATCTGCATTTGACATTTAATTATATATGTCATTGCTATCACATACCTCTAGTCCACAGACTGAAGGGCTAATTGACAATATTCTTGTAAACACAATGTTATCACCAAATGCAAACATCTACCAAGAGATGGCACTCAAATTCTATGTTGATCATCCACAAAATGATGTACAATTTTTATTTCCAGTTTGGTTTCCATAGGAGATACCAAGTGGTTTAAATAGATGATCCCAGGCAATGCCCAACTAAAATCCAATTATTCATATATTCTAAACAGATTTCGCTTTAACATTAGATTTACTTGTTTCTTTGAGAAAATACCTGTCAAATAAGAATTAAAATGTAATGCTTATAGAAGAATGTAAATATATTAAGTCTAAATGAAAGTGACCAAAAATAATCCCAAATATGAAACCATTCACTACAATCTCCTTGTTTTCTCACAAGCTAGTTACAACAGATAAATATGTAAAGTGACAACAGCAAAATGTGTGTAATCTTTATCACATAATCTCAATAACCCTGATTATCACCACTTCAAAAAGAAAACAAATTACTTCATACCTTTCAAAACTGTTATCAGTCCATGCCAATCACATATTAGGAAACTCCTAAACGAGACTGTAAAATATCATACCACAAATGTTCATGTCAACGGATTTTAAAACAACCACTGTGTCTTGATGTTGTTATTTATTTTACAAACAAGCGCCTGAAAGTTTGATTCATAATTCTCAGTGTGTAAGGCTTCATAAAAAGAGTATTTGCAATAAATGACTGAACAGTAAAAGTTAGTACTGAAATGGATAACAGACACTATGGTAGTCGTAACCGCTATCAAATTATACTAGCACAGATTGACAATCAGAATCACAGGGGCTTGTCATGTGACCTTCTTTGGTTAAACCTGACCTTAAATTACATGTTATTATACAAATTAAAATTGGTGGTGTATTGAAAAGACGTATTGCTAAACAACCCTTAATGAAGTCTGAACTATTGTCTATAATGACATTTATTTTTAATTCAGTGTCATCCAAAATACGGTAACATGACATGCCCCAGTGGTCAGATTGAATAAACCATTATAAATAACGCTAAATCACAACTTGTAATTAAAGGATGCGCTTTATAATGCTGTTTTATAACAGAAAAACTGGCGCATATTCATGCATCATGACTGTTCACACTTGACTGTGCAGACTGCCAGTCAGACAGTTTATGTCTCTTAAAAACAACTTAAATTATGTTTGTCCGCATAAAATATGTTTTATGTACTCATCAAATATATAAACTGGTTTAATGGTTTAAGACTAATCATTAAATGGTTTTATTTTCGATACAAGCATGTAAAATGAAAAAAGCTTTCAACATTTTCTGCAATTTTGAGGTAAGCACAGTTTTTACCTTTCTAATACACCAGTACATTCTTTTAACACAATGACATTCTTCACACAAAATTAAATGTGTACTTCTGTGATTGCATTTGTGACTTGTTTTGAGTATGTTTGATCTACAAACATGGATAACAGGACACATTTCAGGGCTCCTTTACCCAATGAATAATCCATACTTTATTATTTCTATTCAACACAGCCAATAACTATAAATTATGCTCCAAGAAAACTCACACCCAGATCTGAATTTCATTATAAGACCCACCTGACTCAGTCCCATGTCCATTGATTACATTTATTCAGTAACCATGGCAACCCTATCACACCTGTAACCAAGCTGACCTTCAAAATCCCTCATTCAGTGTTCAAAAGGACTCAACAATACACTCTTGCAGGCTATTCACACAATTGTTATTGTTCAAACTTGACAAATATCCCATTAAACCCTTCAGGGCTGATAAAAGGCTGAGTATAGGAAACTACCAATTTTGGGTAATATTTCAATGGTCAATGACAGCTGCTTTCTCAGGCTCAATTGATAATAATAAATTTAAGCCAGACAAAACCACAGAAAGTGACCATTACTTCAGCAATGGTATAACATTAACCCTACACCAGACATAACCACAGAAAGTGACCATTACTTCAGCAATGGTATAACATTAACCCTACAAACAAGTTGACCACATATTCCCTTGATAACATACACTTAAAAGGAAAACAAATGTTGCAGATTTTATAAACAATGAAGCTTTCTGCCTTGATTAGCAATTTGCACAGGCTAATCCTAGAAAACATTTTCTACTAAGAATGGATGTGTCATCCCTGTTAAGCCTGTGCAGCCTTCAAGGCAAAGCTGTCCAGCCCCTGCGAAGATTTGTTCTAGAAATTGGAACGGTTCTGGAACTGTTCTAGAACATCAAGAACAGTTCTAGAATGTTCCATATTCGCGTTCTAGAACTTATGTTCTGGAATTGTTCCAGAACTGTTTTCTAGAATAATTCCAGACATTTGTGGAACAAGGCTTAGTTCTGAAACTGTTCCAATAATATACAAGAACATTTTTTAGAACATTTCTAGAACAAAATAAGTTCAAGAAATTTCTAAAAATGTTCTAAACTGTAGTTCTAGAACACATTTAGAACTCTTTAAGAACCAGTAAGTTCTACAAACATTCTAGTGGGGAATAAGAACACATGTAGAACAGGTCTAGAACCAAAGTCTACAATTGTCCTACAATTGTTCTACATATTTAAAATAAACTAGTTCAGACAATGATAATTTGACTTCTTTCAAATTATATTTCAAATAAATTTTCACATTGAAACTTTGCTTGCTGTGGTGTCTGCAAGATATTGCTGTCATATCATGAGATATATATATATATCATACACAAACAGAGGACTAATGTTAAGGAGGAGTGTTTGTTGATAGGTCTGGGATACTTTGTATTATTTCTAATCTTAAAACATTATGTGGGTACTCATTAGAAACAACGTTACGAGGCACTCCTAATGAGTATCCAAACATAAGCTTTTATGGAGAACTGGAGAAAATTATCCCTGAAATACCAAAAAGTACTTCTCCTTTAAGTCCTTACAAAATCTTCTGATACACACATACATATACATGTATATAACTGACTATAATTTGTCACCAAATTACACATTATTTAATTATTTTTATACTGTTCGGAATTCTGCATACTTAGTGTCTTCTGAATTTGCATGAAATCTTGCGTCAATTAAAACACTAGGACTTCACAGAGTTCCTCAACATTCACCATCACAAGAATCTCAGAGAACTAAACTGGAATTAGGTGACTAACTACAGGAGCTTCTGGTAACTGTAATGGGTGGATTTCATCCATCTTTTTCATAACATTATTCAGATATTTGTGTAGTTTTCTACATTAAATCTGTCTCCAATAGTGTGTAGAACGTGGCACTGGAAGTGTTTCATCATCAAAATACAGTTTCTTCACACGCTTCAGTGGACCTGGAAAAAAGACATATGAATGTATATTTTGAAACAAATATAAACTCTTTAACTCATTAACAGGTTTATAATTACAGAAACTTAATTCACAAGCAAATGATTGTGGTTTACAAAAATCAACATGTTCAAACAAAATTAAATTCTGTACAGTATCAGGTTGTTTTGCTCCCAAGTAGTTTCCTTTCCCCTAGTTGTTTTGCCTCCCAAGTAGTTACCACGGCCATTCTACCTCATGTGTGAGCCACACTACCAAGTGTGTAACTACTTCTGGAAGGCAACATAATTCGGACAAAATAACACTTGTTTTTTTCGTTTTATGTAAACCAAGTGTTTTCTTCTGTAATGATGTTTTAGAAATATGCTTTTCTTAAGTTAAATTTTCAGTAATTAACCTTATTCAGTCAGGCATTTCAGAATACATGGGTGTAAAGGTGACCAATGTCATTTTACTCTTGCATGTTATTAATGTTAATTTCACAAATTTTTAGATTATTTAATGTTTTGCCAAGTCTCGTCTTCTTGTAGTCATCGATAGATTAAAGTCTCATAATAAACTATTCCCGGGCCTCAAGAAGTTATTTTAGTGAGCATCACAGGTCTATAATCCCAGCCTGAAGTTGCGTGCAATGAGACTTTCAATGTAAACATTGAGCATTGTTAAATACTGAAATCACTTGCCTAACTTGCAGTGTAATCTTCAAAAAAATAAGCATTGGTGTTTATGTGGTTTAAAAAAATGATAACCAGTTATAAAACAGAAAAAAAAATGCGTCCATTTGCCTTATACTCGCCCTTCAGCAAATGGACCATTTATGAATTGTAATAACAGCTGTATTAAGAATAGTGTTCGACCCACAATACACGTTGACTTACTTAACCCGTGTTTCGAAGTGTACAGTTAAGTCCGGTAATCTTGCGCGTCCGGTAATCTTGCGCACTTCGCATTTGCGAATCTCGCAGACGACGAATGGTTTTCTTTAGTGATGAAAGATGGAATTTCACATTTTAAAGAATTAACGGATTTAAAAGTTACGTATTCCATGCAAAATTAAATTCGATCATTACATTTAAACACCGGTTGCGTCATCCCTATACATGGTAAACACTGGCCTTCTTACGAAAACTTCAAAATGAATCACAAATTCCCTGCAGTCTTTAGCGTTTTCATACTTTAAATTAAGAATTCATAAATCCAATGTGTAATTAAGCATTCCATTGCACAATATCCGATCAGTTATGGTATTTTTTGCCATGAAAATATATCGCATCAGACGACATAGTCATCATTTCCCGCCATTCTGTCAAACCAATTTGGTATGATCTCCGCATGCGCAATGGCCTAGTTTTGATATTTTCTGTACACTATGGAAGCATGATCGTGGTATCAAACCTGTTATGGTTTTTTTTTCACGCATACCGGTACTTTTTTATTACATTGTTGTAATTGTCCACTATTATTAGTGATTATATATTTTTTGATTTGTAGTGAACAAAAACTGCACTAGAAATCCACATTTAATTTCAATGGTTTTGCAAACTGATTTTTAAAATATTTTTCTGGAATGTTTTTTGTCAATAATTGGACACCATATGTGTACAATTTTGCCTAAACGAGGTCATTATACAAAGTGCGCAAGATTACCGGACACTGATAGTTTGAAAATGAGGTGAGTCATGTTTGTTTTGAAATCAAATCGGACAATTCTTCACTGAATTAATCAGATATTTTTGTGTTAATAAGCACATGAACTTATAATTTTCATAATAAATTTAGATATTATGTTGCCAATTTATAAAAGAACATGTTTTTAAAACAATTGACCCTTAACTGCGCAAGATTACCGGCCAGCATCGTAAGAACTCTCTGTCTGGTTGATTATTCTTTATCACATATCAAGCACTGGTACTTACCATTTTCCGATACATGAAGATGGTTTTCCTTTCGATGTGTCGTTTAACTTAACATGAAGATATGAATTTAGTAAGGAGGGATTAGTTTTAAGTTGGAAAATTAAATTCCAAAGCTTATTTTAGCACCGCATCATACGGGTCTCTGAAAATCTACCCAGCCTAACCCCAAATGTAAGAGATAATTTCATTGGCCAAAATTCACAAAACAGAGCTGACTGGTTTTTATTTTATTTACGTAGACTGTCAGCGGAGCAGCATTAACGAAAAACAGTCGGGTGCACATAAGCGCGCTTTTTTTAAATGGCAGACGTTATTTTCTTGTTCAATCGCGTATTAGCTTTATCGAACCACAAAATGCAGTCGCACCCAAAATAGATGTTGCTCACTACCAGGAGGGAGATCTCATCAAAGCCACTTACCAAAAACAAACATACGATGCGGTGATCAGTGAAATCCATCGTAAGTAAATTCGTTTGATAGCCAAACTTTTGGTACCAATCTAAAAGGTTCTTGAATGGGGCGAACACTTTTTTATGACTGAAAGCGTTAAGCCCGCCTCGTCACTAATGTTAATAAATTCCTGTCGGAGAATACCGCAAAATGATATTTCAGTTCGCTCAACGCGGACCTATTTGACGAGGCGGTGTCTCGGTTAACAATGTCCCCTAAAAATGTTCATATTTCAATCGCCGTAGAGCAAGTATATTTCACTTACTGTTTATAACACTGTGTATTGATAAAAAACACAAAGTATTGAAATAAATCAATATTAAAGTTAAGGGGTCTTCCTGATCATTGTTAAACAATTTGTTGTAAATAGTACAGGTTCGGGCAATCATATTTTCGGATAACGAAAAATAATCTTGTAAATAAATATATTGTCATAATAATAATATTAAAATTTGTATATACTGTTGATTACAGATGACGAGGTTTCTCTTGAAGCAAGCAAAGCGACCGCCTAAGCATGCTTTCGAGGCAACTTAAGATAGGAAAAAAACTCAAGGTAGGTATTATTTTCAAGGCATGTTCACAGTTCAGTGACAGGCAGGCAGTCCAAAATTACAGGCTTTAATATTTATGCATGTGAGTTGGACACTTAAATGAGACTCAAGAAATTCAATTTGCCTCCATTGAATAAGTGTTATTATAAGTATTTTTTTTATCAGTTGGTCAACACTGCCTATAGATATATGATTTTTTCCCTGTTATAAATGAAACATGAACACATTGTTCACAGTTATCAAATTTCACACTCACTCACTAGCCAGGGGTGAGTGAATTTATTTGAAAAAAAAATCTGATTAACAAACGTTCGATAACATTAGCTAATTGTTTGTATGAGTAACTACTCAGTCTAGCCAGAATTTCCAAATGTGAAATTTGATGGTCTAAAACAAAGTATTCATGATCGCATGACACAATGCTCAAGTTTGGTTTTCAACACATTTCATGAATGATTTTAGAGTTCAGTGATCAAACACCAACAGAGCCTCGTGATAAGTTGCCTGTAAAGAGGAGCATGAACCCATCAGATGCCTCCGAAGATATTGACCTGACGAACAATGCTGCAAAGCAAAATCTCAGTAGTATGTTGGTTGTCTAATACTTTTTATTTTAATCCCTTAGAAATATATAAAATCCAGTATTTAATGCGTTCAAATCATAAAAACCTGCAACAGTGTCTTGAATATATTGCGTTCGTATTTAAGTTGGTGCTGAATGTCAAATTGTGTTATCCATCACCAGTTTACTTACAAGGTTTGCTGTATTGAAGCATTCTCAATTTGAAAATACTAATGTTGTGATCAAATGTGTAATTATTTGTTTAAATACTTTGATAATAAGTACACTCAATATTGACTAAATAAAAAGACGTTATGTCTATATTTGTAATACTGTCCAGCTGGATCATTTAGACTTCTTGTTTAGTTTAAGATGTGACTACATTTGTTATCTAAATGTTTTCAGAGCAAAGTGCTCAAACACCTACAGAGCCTCGTGACAATTTCTGTACACAGAAGAGCCTGATCCCATCAGATGCCTCCGAAGAGATTGAAAAGAACTGTTTACGGACATTTTCAGAACTGTTTAAGAACTTTGTTCCAGACTTATTTGAAGCAACCCTTTGAAACTGTTCTAAACATTTATAGAATTGTACTGGAACACACCGGCTAGAACTGTTCTGTAATCATACTGAAAATGTTCTAGAATTATTCTGGAACAGTTGTTGAACGTTAAATGAGAAAAAAATTCTAGAACAATTCTATAACAGTTCTGGAAATTTATTCAAGAAAAATTCTGGAATAGTTCTAGAACGATAGTTCAAGAATTGTTCTAGAACAGTTGTTGAACGTTAAATGAGAAAAATTTCTAGAACAATTCTATAACAGTTCTGGAAATTTATTCAAGAAAAATTCTGGAATAGTTCTAGAACGCTAGTTCAAGAATTGTTCTAGAACAAACCTTCAGAACTGTTTCAGAACAAATTGTTCTAGAAATTATTCTCATTTAACGTTCAACAACTGTTCTAAATCGTTCTAGAGCATTTTAAGGATGATTCCAGAACACTTCTAGTCATTAGTTCCAGTACAATTCTAGAAATGTTATAGAACAGTTCTAACAATCTTCGCAGGGGAAGACCCACAGTCACTCTGGCTAAACACAACAATTAAACCACCATATAAATCAGCATGAAAGTGATATACATGTCTCTAAAGTCTTAACATTTCAGCAATTGTATGTTCTGATAAACACTGCAATTGCATGCATCTCATATGAATAAGTCAACATCTCATATGAATAAGTCAACATCTCATATGAATAAGTCAACATCTCATATGACTAAGTCAACATCTCATATGAATAAGTCATCTGACATCCAAATTATTTTGGTCTGTAATAAGACCATATCAGTTTCTGACATCTTCATATTTGTTTCAATGATGACATACTTACATTTTACAGTATATACAGATATATCATTTACTTAATAAATATCAATTTCACTTTAATGTCCATCTACATTTCAAAAGCACAACATTAAGCAGCTCTTAAGTCCTACACTCCAGAACACATTTATGATAAATGTTATCATACAATTTTAAAACTAGAGTGGACACATCATAATTGTTAGTGAAATGAATAACAAAAAGGGTTCAATTTTTTGTGCACTTGCCTTTGATCTGGCGATAAACAATGCACCCTGAAACAATAAACTGTCGCATCACAGGCAAGGTGGAAGGATCATTAGTCTTAGGAGTTATCTCCCTTACGGCAATTAACCAAATTTTCAGCCCTTAAGGCATATAGGTCTCAATTATCATGACAACGGATGACCAACACTCTATATACTGCAAAACATAAACAAACCAGTTTTCAGTTGTACTTATGGTTTCTCACATTGTTTTTTATTATTCCTAGACATAATAAATATGATATTGTTATAAATAAAACTAGATTAGAATTTTTGTGTAATCTATCATAGCATTAAACAGTAAAATAATACACATATATGTGGATAAGCTTTGCCATTTAGTCCAAAGTTCAAGCTGGCAGCAGGGCTATAGATAACAAGCGTATTTGCGTTATTACGCAATTAAAATAACCACAAACACTATTAAATTCAAAATAAAGCGTACAAAAACGCAAATACAAATTTAATAATGTAATTCTCATAAAAAAACCTTGCGTCACAAAACGCAATTCTTACGAACACATTTTAAAGACTGGTCATTTTCCATAAAAAAAAATACTGGATAGTTTATATAATGTCCTATGAAGAAAAGAAGGCAGTCTTTCAAGCGGTTATCAATCTTTGGGGTATTATTGTAATTTTTCGTAGAAGCGTCCAATTTCTACTTTCATTTTCAAGGTATTCAACTCAAAATGACCCCAAAACGGGATGCATCGCTTTGAACAGCCATAACTTCATCAATTGTGCAGCGATTTTCACGAACTCAGTCTAATTCATCGCATAAATGAATGCACTTTGATCAGAAATTCAGTAATTGTTTGTTGTTATGTACAGGTACCTTTTTGAATTCCATATGTATAAATAATATAGTAACCTTTGTAGATTTTTATTATATCATATGTCATTCCCTAAATTACCCAATTGAGTTTTAAAAAAACGGGGGTTGATAAACACTATTAAGCTCAAAAGTAGGGGGTGAACATTTTTGCTAAAACTCTTTTGAATTTACAAAAACCCTATTGTTGTCAAAAACAGGGGTGGAATTACCCAATATACCCCAAAAGTTATCTATAGCCCTGTGGAAGGTTTCAAATTTCAAAAGACCTGTTTACCCTCGTTGCATGAAAGATTTAGCCATTCTAAGTAAAGTGTTTTAAGTCTTTAAAACTGCACCAAATTCACCTTTTTGCTCCAGAAATAAAACATAAACTTTTTAGACTGATTACACCAAAGAAAAGCGATAACTTATAAATTATAATGGAGATCATATTATTCCATTCATTGGGTTTATTGTTAAATTTCATTTGACTATTTCCTCTCCTGAGTCACCATATAGGTGCATGGGCCAGTGATAAAATCTAACATGGAGTCTTGACAATAAAACATGCATAAAGAGCAAAAAAATTAATGTTGATCATGATTATTTTGCCTGATAAGAATGTTTGGAGGCATATTAAAAAGTTGTTATTTCTGTCACATTAACTTCATATTTAAAATGATATCAATCACAATTTAAGTATTTAGAATATCAACTGTTGCCCATGTGTTCATTTTTCAGGATATTATCTCTATTTCAAAATAATAATAAGTCGCTTTACAAAAGAATACCTTCCTTTACTAAATATAACTTCTGTAACAAGGGTAATGTGTGTGTGGGGGGTACTGAAGAAATCCACATATTGCGCTACCACATGAATAGCGCGCACCAAATTTTTAAAATTCCTAAATGAAGAAAAAATATTTCAAGCTAAAACAACAAGAGCTGTGTTTGTGAAACACAATGACTCCACCCATATATTTGACCTTGATCTTTGACCTTGACCTTTCACCACTCAAAATGTGCAGCTCCATGAGATACATGTACACATACATGCGAAATATCCAGTTGCTTTCTTCAATATTTGACCTTTGACCATGAAGGATGACCTTTCACCACTCAAAATGTGCAGCTCCATGAGATGCACACGCATGCCAAATATCAAGTTGCTATCTTCAATATTGCAAAAGTTATGAGCAAGGTTAAAGTTTTGGGACAGACACACACATACAATGACAGATAAAATTACAGACAGACAGGCCAAAAACAATATACTGTTGTGTGATCTACATGTATTATAATCCGGGTCATTGAAAACCTTAATGTTGTATTCAAAAGAGGAAGCAACATTATGATAAATGATAACGAGCATGGGTTGCATAGCAATATATTTTTCTGACAATTTTGTAATTTTTTTAGCAACAAATAAAGTCCTTATGCATTTTGTGTAATGCATGCGAAAATAAGAATTCATGTACATCACTCTCCTTTAGGGAAAGCCTTGGCTTTAAGTTTGAATGCTGAATAAAAACTTTGTAGCAAATGGAAGAAAGGTCTACAGTCAGTGAGATATGTCAGTATTGACATCAAACTGCTCATCTATTATGTTGGATAAGTGGGGTTATTTTTTGGGCACTAAAACCAAACGAGAATGTGATGTACAATGAAAGCGCCAAAATTTTGGACCAAACTGGAAAACACCCAGAGGTCCCTGTTCACACCTACCGTTACACGTGGAAAAGACCTTGTTGCCACCTACCTTTACCAGGTATCTGTTATGTGAACAACAGCCCAATGTTAGCTGTCAATGTAGAAGTGCACAAACACAAACAAAGACATTTTTGCATATTTTATTCTAACATTTAAATTTTTGTAAAAAATAATCTTCTACCCTGTTCATATCTGCCATTACCGACTTTGTGTTGTTTTGACAACAGCCCCTTCAGTCTGTAAGATTATAAGGTGTAGTTTTCTGGAGAAAAAAAAGGCGGCTATTATAATTATTTACGATTATGCAATAATTTTTTTTGCAATATAGCAGCCAGGATAGCTTTGTATCAATGTACCACGCGCACCAACTTATGCACCAAAGCATAATACAAAATCAATATGTGTGACTCTAATTAGTGAATAGGATCTTAGGTCTGACCATGAATAAGTTCTAAGTCCTTACAAATGTCATAATGCAGCCTTACGTGCAAAAGAACCTTATTTAAATACACACACACCAAAATGCAGAAACTGTGATTCAATAATGATTGTGAAGACTGCTCTGCAAAACATTTAAAATCAGTCCATTTGTTAGGTTGCACTGTCACATTCTGGACCTTTCCATTCACTTAAATCCACAAGCTTTTATTGATGTTTTATTGTTGTCAACTTGCCTGTGATTACATATGCATGCAGCCAATCTTAAAATCTTGAATAGAAATCTATGCATGTCTCTTATAACCATCCAAACATGAAATTTACTAAAGGTTTGTTTTATACGCCCCCCAAAAAAAAACGGAAATCAATTAAAGAATTTAATATAAATATTCTAAAAATCAAGTAATCATGTAATTAATATACAATTGAGGCATAATAATAATTAGAATTTCTTTAAAAGACAACATTTTTTTTTTTGGGGGGGGGGGGGGGGGGAACTTGGGATTCTTTTTAAATTGGGAATTGGTTTACCATTTTCTTTTGAAAATGGGTCCGTTAAACTAACCCCTAGGTATGCCAAGAAAAGGCCTGAAACGGCAGGGCTCATCATTAACCTAAAAACCAACTTGCCCTTCCGGGCAAGTACCTAAAAAATCTACTTGCCCT
The DNA here is from genome assembly GCF_020536995.1 of Dreissena polymorpha. Classification (NCBI taxonomy): domain Eukaryota; kingdom Metazoa; phylum Mollusca; class Bivalvia; order Myida; family Dreissenidae; genus Dreissena; species Dreissena polymorpha. The sequence goes on along the minus strand of NC_068355.1, from coordinate 51,296,356 downwards.
GAACGTAAAGCCTCTTGCCCAAACATAAAAAATCACATTAACTGTAAACCTCATATTTTTCTTAAATAAAGATCAAAATGATACACCACAAAACCTTTTTGGGGGCACATTTAACAAAATGATTACAGCAATTTAAGTCTAATTTAAGTCTAAATTAAATGCTCTTTGTTCTTTTTTGCACTTGCCTGGGCGGACAACTAGATTGTAAAATAACTTGCCCGGACCCAACTTTTACTTGCCAGGGGCAATAGGACAACCATTAATGTTGAGCCCTGAACGGTAATGCCTTCCCCTTAGTCACAAAAAAAACTGTCATGTATTTAACTTCTAAAATATCTTAATAATAAACACTTACATAAAAGCTTTGTAAAAATACATCTACAAAATTACGCATATTGACTGTACCAACATAAAATTCAGACATAAATACTTCCATTGTACCTTGTAGAATTTTCCTTGCATAAACCAATTGTAATCCTGCCAATCCTTTTGAATCAAATTCAACATGTCACCTTTTCATGTTTAAAGTATCTCTAAGGGCTCTTACGTCCTTTCTAAAATTCCAGAACATGGAAAAGCCAGCGAAAACTGCTGACGCCACATTTATAGCCAAGCTCCCATGAAAAACAATAATCAACTAGGAATAAAACCTAGAAGGCTACTACTAGACTGTAAAGGAAAGTGAAACAACAAAATATCAATAATGCCTCGACATTTATGAACAAACATCACCAATGTGAGTGCATTATTTTATAATGCATGTTCCCTAATTGCCAGAAAAATGATATCTGTCAAAATTGAATATGGACATTAGACAGTTATTTCTCAAAAAGAAATATGTACAGCACAAAATCTCGGTTTGATAATGCATATTACAGTTATTTATTATACATTAAGCAACTAGAATATTGCAATGCTGTATTATGATAGCAACATAAGCAAATCTTAAAACAAATGCTTTAGGATTGATTAATGTCCATAATTTTGCCATAAACATATCAAATGGGCTAGAAATGAGGTTCAGGCAATCAGTAAATGTGACCTCAAAAACATTAGGAAGAAATTCTGAATACATTATAATGGAAATAAAAATCCAATTAGACTGGCAAATATTAATCTATTTTGTATAAGATGTACACATTCAGGTATAAAATTAAAAGTCTGATACATGATCTTTTCAATTAAATGAAAAACTGCAGCTATTATACCATCATTCACAATGTGCGGTTCTTATGAGGAAGACATTCAGTCTAGCGTTTGTTTATCCTGCAATCAGACAGCTGCATCTTTCCCTGCATAAGAGCGAGTTCTTTGCGATATCTCCTGATGCCTGAACAACCAATTCAATAATTGGAACAATTATGAGGCATTATTGCACTGTCAATAAACAACAGCGAGTCTGATCCATGCAATATTAAGACCTGGCTATAAAACACTCAGTAAATTCAGCTTCTTGCAAATTCTGCATTTTAAGCTTTCTAATTGTTTAATTATCTAATTATCTGTATGCCGCTTGGCCATACAGATAATAACTATTGACATTAAAAATAACAATTTTCATTTAGCCATTGTAACTTTGAATCTTTTGGATGAAATTTCTAATCAGAAGGACAACTTTCCAGATAATGGAAAAAAGAAAACTGTACACTGCCCAATGCACCAGTTGCTAATCCACCATTGGCAATGCTCTGGAAATTTTAACTCCTTTGTTACACTGGAGTTCACTATATCATCTTTAAGTGACACATAATTTCATTACACCAGATAAGGAATGGCTTGTTGATTGCAAATATTGACATTCAAATTACTGTATTTGATGAAATTCAGAAAGGGAAGCACTTAACTTTCATTGGGTGTAATTTTGTTGATTAACATTTTTTTTAACTATTTCTATGTATAAATCTGCTAATCTGAGCGTATTGCAGAGGAAAACCTTACAATTTAAAGCCAGTGGGCAACAACAGCTAAACTTAAAATGCTAACACTGGATTAAAACTTTGGAATTTGCTTTCATATCAAAAGAAAATACATCTTATCTGATATTCATATAAAATAATGGTAAAAATCGCTGTAACTGGCAGCTTTTATCGAAGCACTCAGTTCCTAGAAACTAATTGTTACATACTATCAAGTATTCCAGACTATTATTCATGCTAGACAGAAATTTGCATGATATTTACTGCTTTATTCAGAGAGAAATTTGGATTGATGGCAGCTAATAAAAGGCCTGAATACTGCGCCTATCTAGGGAAGATGGCTCTGTGATCTTCCAAGGAAAATTTACATACTGGAACAAAAAATGAAGACGATACGTCAGAAATGACATATTACTAATAAATTATATGAATTGGTTTGTACATGTATTGTTTTACAAATATTTTGTTAAATGATTAATAATCAACAAAAGTTCCTGAATACAGCCCAACCTGACTTACCAATCACCTAAGAACAACGGAAACCTGCTGTCAGTCTAGACACACACAACCCCCACCCGAACGAAAATCATTCTATATTACAGTTTAAAGGTCACCTTGGTTATAAGTATATTTCACCATGATGCCTTTTTTTACCTGTGTACAATGGGCAATGGTTTCAAGGTGCAAAAATGTAACACTGTGTCACAATTTTATTGATATGAATAACTCCGTGAGCATTATTCAAAGGAACTGGAATGTTTAGAACTGTGATCTCAGTACAAGACCTCGCTGGCTCCCAATGGCACTCCATGAATACATGGACCAGTAACCTGTGTCACACACAGTAATATGAATACTGGTATATCTGATTAGTCACATCCACAAACAAAAACTCAATCAGAATAGTAGCAATTATGAAAACTGACAGTTATTGTATAAGCACTTGCAGTGGGTCTCAAATCTGATAATGATTACATTAAAGGAATTCTGGACAGTGCCTTAATTCCACAGACCATTCCTAAGGAATTCTGGACAGTGCCTTAATTCCACAGACCATTCCTAAGCTCTCAAGATCTTCCAGTGCCAGAGTCCTAAAATCTAACAATCTTCCTGGCCCTATAAAACAGCCATTAGCAGCATCCCTGATTGCTTTTGAATGATACATACTGGTGTTTGAAGGACAAATTTCCTCTCCAATAAATACCAAACATCCTCCTTCAAGTTCATTATTGACAGCATTGAGCAAACTGGAACCAGTTTCTGGTAGAGTTATCCATGGGACGAAACTTGCATATCAGTGCTCCAGCTATGAATCGAGAAGGGCAATGCTCTAATAATTAAAATTTGTTAAAAAAGGCCATTGTAACTCGTGCGCTTGGTCAAATAATCTCTTAGACATATTTAAAAGAAGCATGTATTATATAAGTATGCATATATTAAATATATTTTCATTAAAAGCATTATTTCTATAATAAATTAAACTGGTTGTACTGAGAAAATGCAATAAATATATTGAATTTTTAAATAAACTGTCCAGTATTTAAATTATGTGATCAGATAAAATAAGGCCTAGTTGGGGACCAAGGGGATAGGTTGGACCTTAGAGGGACGGCAAGTGTGCTGGGCCACGCTGTTTGGGCCTAGTTGGAGCTTATAATGCATATCATATCAAATGTACAACTATTCAACAAGTAGTATCCAAAATTTACTTTAAAAGTTTCAAAATCTTCAGGATTATAAATAATGGCATTTTTTGACTGCTTGAATTTAAAGTTAACTAATTGTGTATCATTAATAAAGGTAAATCTTGATGATGCATGACATGTGTCTGTGGGACAGACAAAAGTGATCACAATAAATAACCATGACCAAGTTGGTTTACTGCATAAAATTCATAGATGCCATCATTATACTTTTTAAGTACAATAAATCAAGTAACATGATTTGAAAATTTCTCTTCCAGTCACATTAAATATTCACATCTGATTAAAACAAAATACATCAAGATAAATTTTAAAGAAAAAGCGTTTTGAAAAAAAGAGAGTGAATTAAACATTGCCATAAGATGTGTCAAGAACTCGAACAGACAATTTGATGTTTTGCTCTGGAAAAAAATGCAATGTTTATCCTCATAAAATATCACTTTAAACTCATCTTTCCTATCAAGTATTGCCTGTTAAAATACTTAAACATCAAGCCAAAAACTTCCAAGAACAATCTTATAACTGTTTTTCTCATTAATTATCTTTTTAAAGCAGTTGTTTAGCCATGTTACCTTTCCTGTTACCAAGGTAACCCAATTTGTTGAGTACCTTCTGAAAGCTTGGGAAATTGCCTTGATTTTGTATGAACTATTTGTGGTTATGACTGTTCATCTTTGATCTGCTGCAAACAATTTGCCCTCAAAGATACTTTTCGTGGTTCATGAATTGGTTCATGAACAGTCTATGAATGTCATCATGAACAGTTAATAATTTGGTTCATGAACTGCAAGCCACTGGCTTTTAATGTTATTACTCCAATTAAATACACTGGATTGTCAACAAAGATATAAATAATCTTGAGTGCAAATCCCACTCTAGTTAGTAAGGTAAAATTCATTTTAGCATTACAATCAGTGTACATGTATCATCAATTCAGGTTATGACTTTTTTTACCAGTGCGTATTTGATACTAAATGCATTTAAGTATTTTACAACATATTGCTTGTAAGCAAAGTGATGGAATAACAGGTGAAGTTAACAATCAGTTTGATGTTTCTTTGTCAGGGGATTCAACTAAAGCTGAACCTGCGTTTTGACACAGGCAATTTTCTCACTCTTAACTCTTTCAGTGCTGGAACCGAATTTTGAAGGTCTTTGCAAACAGTTTGGATACAGACGAGACACGTCTCATCAGGATCCAAACTGTTTGCTATTCTGATAGTATTCTTTGAAAAAAAAATCAAAGAAAATGTTAATTTTAACAAGAGGGCCATGATGGCCCTGAATCGATCACCTGACTAACCAAATACAATCCCAACCCAGTTTTCATCAAGATAAACATTTTGACCAAATTTCATAAAGTTTGGATGAAAACTGTGACCTCTATTGTCTACACAAGGTTTTTCTAATATTTGACCTGTTGACCTAGCTTTTGACCCCAGGTGACCCAAATACAATCCCAACCCAGATTTCATTAAGACAAACATTCTGACCAAATTTCATGAAGATTTGATGAAAATTCTGACCTCTATTGTCTACACAAGGTTTTTCTATTATTTAACCTAGTTTTTGACCCAAGATGACCCAAATACAATCCCAACCCAGATTTCATCAAGATAAACATTCTGACCAAATTTCATAAAGATTGCATGAAAACTGCAACCTCTATTGTTTATACAAGGTTTTTCTATTATTTCACCTAGTGACCTACTTTTTGACATAGTGACCTAGTTTTTGACCCCAGATGACCCAAATACAATCCCAACCCAGATTTCATCAAGATAAACATTCTGACCAACTTTCATAAAGATTGGATGAAAACTGTGACCTCTACTGTCTACACAAACAAAATTGTTGACGTTTTTTCTATTATTTGTTCTAGTGACCTAGTTTTTGACCTCAGATGACCCAAATACAATCCAAACCCAGATTTCATCAAGAAAAACATTCTGACCAATTTTCATAAAGATTGGATGAAAACTGCGACCTCTATTGTCTACACAAGGTTTTTCTATTATTTGACCTAGTTTTTGACCTAGTGACCTAGTTTTTGACCCCAGATGACCCAAATACAATCCCAACCCAGATTTCATCAAGATAAACATTCTGACCAAATTTCATAAACATTGGATGAAAACTGTGACCTCAACTGTCTACACAAACAAATTGTTGAAGATTTTTCAATTATTTGACCTAGTGACCTAGTTTTTGACCCCAGATGACCCAAATACAATCCAAACCCAGATTTCATCAAGATAAACATTCTGACCAAATTTCATAAAGATTGGATGAAAACTGCGACCTCTATTGTCTACACAAGGTTTTTCTATTATTTGACCTATTATGTGAACTAGCTTTTGATCTAGTGACCTATTTTTTGACCCCAGATGACCGAAATACAATCCCAACCCAGATTTCATCAAGATAAACATTCTGACCAAATTTCATAAAGATTGGATGAAAACTGTGACCTCAACTGTCTACACAAACAAATTGTTGACGGACGGACGGACACACGCACACACACACACAACGGACGCCCGACATCACACGGTCACATAAGCTCACCATGTCACTTCGTGACAGGTGAGCTAAAAATTCAGCAGACGACATTTTAGCAGACAACAAATTTCCCAGCATGCAAAGGGTTAACTCCAGGTAGTTAGCATCATTTTGATGCAACTGTTAACATAAAGCTTAAATCAAAATATATTCTTTATAACAGAGAAAAAATATTTTGCATAATGTTTATCATAAATATAAACAAAACAACATTTTTACAGCACTTAAAAAGCATACTTAAACAAAATAAATGGACTTAAAGTATATAGGCCAATCAATATTAATTTTATCTTAACTTCTTTAGTAGTTATTTAAGAAAGGGATCATTTGATGCTAAATGGTTTTCAAAATCTATTGAAATTTCTAGATGTATTTTTATGTCATTTCCTTTGGCATTAATTTTTTTTCCCTTACACTTTAATTAATTCTGTGATTGGACTTCTATTATCTTTTTTTGTTCACTACACAATGCCGTAATTGAGTTGGCCAATATCATGATATGGATTCACACTAAGGTAATGATTGTTTTGCATTAAAAAAACATTAAGTCAACTAAAAAAATTAAGTCAACAAACTGCAATGGAAGTTCTAATTACTTTGTAATGCACGGTGCTACCAAGTGATTGATAAAGTAAACAAAGAGCCAAATCATTCCACAATATCAATTAATATCTGAGCATGATTTAGTAATGAAATAATAAAGATTGCTATCATTCAAAATAAGTTCAATTAATATTTTTTAGGTGATGCCATAAATATCTCATAACAGATTTCACATCCACAGATAGTCATAATATTACTTAAACTGGCCATTCCAGGGAACCATATTAATATGATCCATAAATATCATGATCAAATTACATTAAACAAGTGCACATTTAAGGTGTTAATGGTAATAAAATAATAACCATTTAAAGAACTTTTGTGTCTTTGGTCAGTGCATAATAGATAAAGTGTAAAGTGTATTGCAAGACTTGACTGACAGATAAAAACCATGATCAAATCAAGGGAAACAAGTGCAAATTTAACACATTACTTTTTAATTTTTTTTTAAGGACTTCCATATTTTTGTCCACAATGGCAATTATAACATCAGAATCCAAATGTTTCTCTCAATGACATCTTTATCATCCTGCAGGTCTTATGTCATCCACAGATGTCAAGCTGCCCTCATTAGAGTGGTACTCGGGTCTGCAAACAAGCTGTTGAATGCAAATACATTGAATAAATACACAGCCATACAATTATTTTTATAACTTTTTTACAAGGCAGCTGTAGCGTAATGCAAATATTATCCTTCAATTTCTATTTTCTTTGTAGTTAGAAATAACACAATGAAGAATGCTTCTTTCCCATTGAAATTACAATTGAACTGCAGAGTCTGAAGTAAAGATTTGTTCTTCACTAAACATGCCATTCCAATTAATGTAAACAAAGCCTTGTTTATAAGACAAATATAGCATGCTGAGAAATCAGATATAAGTTAAAATATTGAACAATCCTCATGCACAAGTCATGTTTATTTATAACCAAATTCATATAATTATTGTAATCATATTAACTTTGGATTTCATGGAATTAAAATTGAGCAGTATATGATTGAGGCCTTGAAAATGGCTTAATTAAATATAATAATTATTTTGACAGCATATTTCCTTAATTGGTGTGTGTGGTTAGTAAAATGACAGGATTTGTGTTCCAAAAGTGCAAGCTTTTATATGTCATGAATTTTTTTTTCATGGGTATTTCTATAATTTGGTCCTTTTAGTGCAACCCTTGTGAAAGACGTCAGACCTCAGACATTTCCGATAAAATGAGTTGTGTTCTGAGAAAACTGGACATAATGCATTTGCGTAAAGTGTTGTCCCAGATTAGCCTGTGCAGTCCGCACAGGCTAATCAGGGACGACACTTTCCGCTTTTATGGTATTTTTAGTTTCAAGGAAGTCCCTCTTTACAGAAAATCAAGTTTAGGCGGAAAGTGTCGTCCCTGATTAGCCTGTGCAGACTGCACAGGCTAATCTGGAACGACACTTTACGCACATGCATTATGCCCAGTTTTCTCAGAACGTGTCTCAAATTTTCTTAGGTCTGGTAATATTCCCCAAATCATCGGTCCTCATGTCTGGCAAAAAACAACAACACAACAACACACAATAATGTGAAACTGTTTTGGCTGAAATTGAAAACGAAAGTAGGATAATGTTAAAAATACGGTTTATGTTAATGTTACTCCTATAGATTGTTAAGAATAAAACTTTTTTTCTAACCAATTAAACTTACTATCTTTACTGGTGAGGTAACAAACTCCAACAACCAGTCTAATATTGCACTGGTGTACTGGTGTTAATTGTTGTGATGTGTTTTTTCATTGTTTATTCATATTTTAATCGTGTGTAAACAGAAAAAGAACTACTAGCATAACTTGCTGTTAAGATTTTTTTTAACTTGTGAATTCAAATTGTGTATCTTGTGTGAACAGTAAGAGTAGTAGTGTTTTATATAGCTGTTTAAAATTACATGTAATTGTATAAAAAAAATTCTTTACTTTCAACTGAAAATGTATCCATATGTTTTAACAGAACAGGACATTCAAAAGTTATAATTTTCTTTTGTTCTTTAAAAGAAGAACAATGTCCAATAACATCTGGTGAACTCCAGTAAGTTTGATAAGTTATCAGACTTCAATTGTCCTGCAAGGTGATAAATGCACTCCATTTAAATGCCAAAATCACCCAGCCTGTTGTGCTTATCATACAAGGTTACAATCAAACTTTGACACGTGGTCAGGCATGGTGGAATAACATGATGTCTGTACCAAATGAGATATCCATAATATATAAATATCTATATAACAACATATATAACCATTCGGAAAAGCACTCCTCTGAACTATCTTGGAGTGACGTCAATGATTTTTTTGCTAACAGCATCAAAAGGTATAGTGGAAACTGGCAATTACTATAAGAATATCCCAAAAAGGAGTACAATTTAGAAAGAATGAATCAACACATTGTGATACATTCAGAAAATTTTAATATTCAGAGCAAGAAGAAGTACATGAAGTCACTTCATATTAAATGGTTTCTTAATAATGGCTAACAAAGTGTGACAAAGGATAATGTTGAAAACAATATGCTAAAAGTGCATTCTGTCTTGTAACTAATTATTCTTTACCTGATGAACCCAAAAAGTTCAAAACCACAAGAAATCCGAAAAAAATGGCTGTTTTAGCATTCAAAATTATCAACAAGAGCAAAACCCCCATAAAACCCCATTTTACACTCAGCAACACCCAGGCCCCAACTCCTCCTCTTGGGTTACAACAGGTCCAGGGGTCATGGAGTCACTGGGGTCAAGTGAACTGTTTGTCCTGAGTGAACATGCTGATGAATAAATTACAGAGCTTTGGGGGAAAATCCTCCAAACTATCCAGTGGTTTCAAATTACAAGCCAGTTTGATTTTCAAATTATTTCCCCAGTTCTATACATTTATTTTTAAATCTGAGAGTGCTGGTTCAAATAAGGAATACATAATTAATAATGAATGAATAGTCAATATATACACACTATTCTACTTCAATATTATCATATTATATATTATAATAATACATATAATTATCTTCAATTGGCAAACACTGTCATCTATACATATAATTATGAAACTAAGTAAAAAAAACATTACCTACAGTACATTTTAAGTTCTTTTAACAATTTCTCAAGAAGCACTTTAATCAGACACCATTGAATTGTACACACACTAATCAAGAAAGATATTGCAAAAATGGATCATTGCAATACAACCCTTCAATAAATTAAGATTAAACACAGTACAAATGTTTTAAATTACCGCTATCTCATGCTATTTAATACCAGATGAACAATAATTGTATCAATTAAACTCCCAGAACAATACCTTTAAAGTCCAATTAAGCATAGGGAAAACAATCATTTACAAATCAAACTGAATTTTAATAACATACAATAATAATCTCAGATGTGGTGACCATTAGCACCAACTGCATGGCTTCAAAATCTGATTCGAGACTGCATTGTAACACAAGAGGTGTCTTGAGTTCGGAAACTTAAGAAACTTATAAGACCGTGAAATACTTTAAAATGTTATATCTCCATGATTTCCCACAGCCATTATTACATAGGGGAGATGGGATTAATCATTCAATCTTACCAATAATCCAAATATCTGATTGATTATTAAAAGATGGTGGTGATGATAAGAAAACAGTAGCAGAAGATGTATTGTCCTTAACCCTAATCTAAGTTAAAAGAAGCTTAGTGAGACTGTGACTGTAACAAACCTATGGGTCAAATCATAATCCTCTCAAATCAGGGACATGTGGCGTCTGCACAGGACTTACTCTTAGCCAAATTAGCCAATGGCTAATGTACTTATTTGGCTAAAGGAAATTCTATTTGGCTACATTTCCTTCAAAAATACCCATAAAATAAATAAAATAGGTAGAATTTTTCCAAAGTGAGTAACATTTAGGTAAAGAAATTTCTTAGCCAGGGTAACAATTGCTACACAGAGTGGAAAGAAAACAGGCCAAAGAAACACAGGTGAAGACAGAAGAGACGTACATTATTCTTTGATAGACATCTGTTTTACAAGCAGATGTACAACTGTTTATATATCTTTCTTGGAAGTTTGTTCATCTTCGAAACCCATCCAGCTATGAGTTTTCTCAGAGGATATGTTTGGTCTCATCCTACTGGTTCAATAATACAGTATCATGTACATAATACAAGTGTTCCAATCCAAAGAACAAATGTAGCAACAATAAAAAGATATTTGTGAACAAATAAAGTGGTCTGATGCAACACTTCATTAGTTGTTAATACGGCAGGGGCTTATGAAAAATACACAATATCAACACATTTGTATGGATATTTTTCCAACAAATAGTCATGCCCCCTTCAGCTTCCACCCAGAAATAAATAAATATAAAATAATACACATACATTTATATTTATAAATCTGAACAAAATAATGTCAGTAAATGATTGCTGAGTTATGAAATATGGATTGTTTTCAGCACCCTGAGACATTTAAAAAATGTACGTGAAAAGTACTTACAACTGACAGAGGGCGCTTTTGCCATTGCAAGGCAAGGAGCACGTTTCCATTGAAACATTCACCAGTTGTTGAATCCGTTCATCGATCAGTGAATTATGTTGACTCAAACCTAAATTTTTAGCCCGCCATGGTCGAGGACTGACTTCATCTCCCAACCTTCTAGGACTGTATATGACACTGGATGATTGCAACATATCTGGGATTGTACCGCTTGGGCTTATACACAATAATATAATATCTTATACATCAATCTTTCAATTATTGGTTATAATCGTCCAATGCCAGATTTTCAATCCAAATTATGGTTGTATTTAACGCTGTCAATAGAACATTTATTATGAATCTGCCACACTGCTCTTAACATATAAAGTAACAGTTCTTAATTGTGTTCTTTGTTTTTCAATTAAGAAAATGACGCATGCATGTTGCACAGTTGGTAGTTTTATACAACCTTCATAACAGCCTGGTATTTCACACTTCATAGGTGCATGTTATACACTGTGCAACTAATCACAAGCTTTGGTTGCACTCAAACTTCATTCCAACTTTGCTTTGTAAGGTTTGAGAACTATAAAACCGATTTCACAACAATTTAATACCCTATCACAAGAGCACTGGTCAAAATCTTACAAACACAGACACAGTATCCTGATCTCTGATTTTTAACATCTTTTGATATCACACCATCACTTCACTTACAAATCATTTGGGCAAACATCCACCTTTCACTGACACTGACCAATGGATTTATATCCCTTATTTACATCTAATCCTTTAAATCTTCGGCCAACATGGTCACACTGTGCATACCTGTCATGTGGTACGTCTTTGATAATGTCTGTAGATAAATTGTTAGTCCAGTGCAAATATTTTTACATGCCCATACAATTTGAAAACCACTCCAATCAACAAGTACTTTCTGTCTGAAGAAAAGTTCACATATTTATTGAAGGACACTTGAAGTTTGAAAGATGAGCCCTCTATTCTATGCTCTCCAATCCAATTTCTCTGACCTCCTCTGTTCACCATAAAACTTTTAATGACTCTGGTTTGAAACTTTCCCGGCTGAAATAACCCTGTCCTGAATTAGAACACACAGATTTCCTACTGAGCCATTCAATGAAGCATTTTAATGGATTTTCGGCTGCTTTTGAAATGAGTGGCAATAAAGCCTTGGTTTGCCTAAATGAAAATGACCATTAGAATATGTGATCAAAGTCTCATACAAAAGTTGTTTATTTCATGAGTGATCAACATAACACAGACCTATTTCATTACAATTAAACTGCAATCATAATTTAATTTTTTTACTCTTAGTTATTAAATAAGAATGATCAATGAGCTAAATTTTGCATATAAAATGTTTCTGTCAATTGAATTTACAGAGATTCATTTCATTCAAGAAGTTGCACACTGTACTTATTGCTAAATGTAGAACAAATGAAAATTTGAATATATTGATTTACTACTTGATTTATACATGATCATTAAATTATACCAAAATTAATTTAATGTAATCCATAATTCACAATTTGGCACTCACCAAACATATTTTTCCAACTTATATCTCTGACTCAAAGTCCACAAACAAGAGGAAACAAATAATAAGAAACACAAACTGAACCCAAATAATGCCCAGTAAATTTGCAGTGAAGCAAAACACTGTTTCCAGGGCAACAACAATGAATTTATCTCCTCCTAGACAAAGCCAGGACTGACCACCCAGACTGACCAGATGATCGGATGACCAAAGCCCAATCGCTTATCTGCTTGTAAGTCAACAATACTTTCTTTTACATTACATAAGTGTGAACAGAGCCTGCTGTGTGCTCTATGATATGCAGATAACCAGCTCTGATCACTGAGTTTGTATTACCTAATATTCTATGGGAATTTATCATGGGGACCCTGGCATTAATATTGTTACTTAACTAGGTTCACAGGACAGCTATATTACAGCCATTATTGGCTATATTATATTACCTGTTAAGAAAATATAAATTATGTGGTATAAAATGCTTCAAATATTTAATTTGCTCATTGTGGTTTGGTACAGATTAATTATTTAAACTTATATAGCAGAAACCATTTTGCTCTAATTAATTAGGATGATCTTGACCTAGAACATAGCCTCTATGCAACCTCAAGGAAGTCTTCTCCTATACCTATACATCGCCTATTCAACCTCAAGGAAGTCTTCCCCTTGACCTAGAACATCGCCTCTATGCAACCTCAAGGAAGTCTTCCTCTTGACCTAGAACACTCCTTGACCTAGAACATTGCCTCTATTCAACCTCAAGGAAGTCTTCCCCTTGACCTAAAAGCCTCTATGCAACCTCAAGGAAGTCTTCCCCTCTACCTAGAACATCGCCTCTATTCAACCTCAAGGAAGTCTTCCCCTGACCTAAAACATAGCCCCTATTCAACCTCAAGGAAGTCTTCCCCTTGACCTAGAACATTGCCTCTATGCAACCTCAAGGAAATCTTCACATGCTTTAATTATTATAAATTTTTCGTAGGTTGTAAACTTATTATAGACTACTTCAAGATTATTTTAAAACCATTTTGTACATTAAAAAAAAGTGTAACATTCATCCATTATGAGACTATTCTAGCATATAGATTCGAGATACTACAAGATTACCATACTACTTGTAAGAATTCTGTAACATTATAGAAAGCAATACAATTCTAAAAAGTAATATTCTTAAGACCCAATAATTTAGAATAAGGGCTGTTTGTAACACATGCATGCCCCCCATATGGGCTGTCAGTTGTAGTGGCAGCCATTGTGTGAATACGTTTTTTGTCACTGTGACCTTGACCTTTGATCTAGTGACCTGAAAATCAATAGGGGTCATCTGCCAGTCATGATCAATGTACCTATGAAGTTTCATGATCCTAGGCCTAATTATTCTTGAGTTATCATCCAGAAACCATTTAACTGTTTAAAGTCACTGTGACCTTGACCTTTGACCTAGCGACCTGAAAATCAATAGGGGTCATCTGCAAGTCATGATCAATGTTCCTATGAAGTTTCATGATCCTAGGTGTAAGCATTCTTGAGTTATCATCCGGAAACCATTTTACTCTTTTGAGTCACTGTGACCTTGACCTTTGACCTAGTGACCTGAAAATCAATAGGGGTCATCTGCCAGTCATGATCAATGTACCTTTGAAGTTTCATGATTCTAGGCGTAAGCATTCTTTAGTTATCATCCGGAAACCATTTTACTGTTTCGAGTCACTGTGACCTCGACCTTTGACCTAGTGACCTGAAAATCAATAGGGGTCATTTGGCAGTCATGATCAATGTACCTATGAAGTTTCATGAACCTAGGCGTAAGCATTCTTGAGTTGTTATCTGAAACCATTTTACTATTTCGAGTCACTTTGACCTTGACCTTTGACCTAGAGACCTGAAAATCAATAGGGGTCATCTGCCAGCCATGATCAATGTACCTATGAAGTTTCAGGATCCTAGGCCTAAGCATTCTTGAGTTATCATCCGGAAACCATTTTACTATTTTGAGTCACTGTGACCTTGACCTTTGACCTAGTGACCTGAAAATCAATAGGGGTCATCTTCCAGTCATGATCAATGTACCTATGAAGTTTCATGATCCTAGGCCTTAGCGTTCTTGAGTTATCCAGTGCCCCAGATAAGCTGCGTATATGCGTCTTTCACCCTATTAAAATGTGTAAAAACGCAAAGAAATACAATATCATGCGTATTGAAAACGCAACCAATTTGACTTTTACGCACAATCCTAAAATTCGATGCGTACGATACAATTCTTTGCTCATTTTTGTATATCCTCTTTGCAATTATTATCCTAATGGGACGTCGCTTTTATTCAGCAAGCGTCTGGATGAAGGAGCAGGAAAACAGTCAAAGTTATTCAAACGCTCTTCGGAATAGATTTCATAGTTAATTACAGCATCTGATGATCTGACCAAATTATTTATGACAAACATGCGTTTTCAATCTGATTAAATCCGTCACTATTTGTGCATGTATTTGTAAAGCGTCTGTACTTTCAGTTTCTATAACAATACGAAATAAAAATGTCTAAGAGAGATCGAAAGACGTCCACGATTGTTGAGCAAACTTTTTAAAACCATGAAAGCAAGAACCATTAAGTGACAAATCATTCATGTTATCGATTTTCTAAGTTTGAAGTTTATATTATGCACAGTTTAAAGAATTAAAGATGGTATGAAACATCAGTTTATGACAGTTAATTATAACAGTGTAAAGTTTGATTGAATCAATACAAGTGTGCAGCTTCAACAGAAGTAATCTGAATCTGAATGGATACGTTGAAGTGACCAAGATTGGCTTTTATTCAACGGGGAAAGCAGCACAGATTTTAAAGTATGAATTTTTATAACTCATTTCACCCTATTTCAAGACCGAAATCACCCTATTTTTTTTAAATCAATGGGTGAAAACCCTATTTCCCAAATAATTATCTGGGGCACTGGTTATCATCCGTAAACCATCTGGTGGACGGACAGACCGATGGACATGTGCAAACCAATATACACCCTCTTCTTCGAAGGGGGGCATAAATATTGCTCAAAATTGAAGTCAACATAATCATAGACAAAAATCTGTTAGAACTAGAGCTTTGTCACAGATGTGACGAATACCCCCACATGCCGCATTGACACAGAATATTTTGCATGTTGTCTTCACAAAAAACAGCGGACACCATGCTCAATGTTTAAAACGCACTAAGTGACCCGGTGACCTGGTTTTGGACCCTGCATGGCCCATGTTCAAACTTAACCTTCACATCATCTAGATACAACTTTTGACCAAGTGTGGTGAAGATCAGATGAAAACTACTTGAATTAGAGAGCAGACATGCTGAATGTGTAAAACGTACTAAGTGACCCAGTGACCTAGTTTTTGACCCGGCATGACCTATATTCGAACTTGACCTAGACATCATCTAGATACAACTTCTGACCAAGTTTGGTGAAGTTTGGAGTAAAACTACTTGAATTTGTGATTGGACACCATGCTCAATGTTTAAAACGCACTATTTAAGTGACCCCGTGACCAAGTTTTTGACCTGCCATGGCCCATGTTCGAACTTGGCCTACACATCATCTTGATACAACTTCTGACCAAGTTTTGTGAAGCTCTGATGAAAATTACTTGAATTAGGGAGCGGACAACATGCTGAATGTTTAAAACGCTCTAAGTGACCCAGTGACCTAGTTTTAACTTGGCAAGGCCCATGTTCGAACTTGGCCTAGACATCATCTAGATACATTTTCTGACCAAGTTTGGTGAAGATTGGATGAAAACTACTTGAATTAGAGAGCAGACACGGACCGACAGACAGACAAGCTCACTCCTATATACCCCCCTAGACTTTGTTTAGTGGGGGTATAATTATTTTTAATCTAAACTTTCTCGATTCATCCTATAATAATTTACAAATAAGCTAAAATATTGACTCAAAAAGAATCCATTTAACGTTTAATGAATATGTTACAAATTGACTCCTTATATTTTAACTTAAATATATAAATGTATTCAATTTCATCATAATGGCTCAATAATGTTCCCAACCAACTGAGCAGAAACCTTTTTCTTTATTAAGTATTGGTGACCAGTTGACTCTGAATCCATCCATCCCATCATGTGATATACAATCCTAAGTTATGGGACCTTTTTTATTTTAAATAAAACCAAGCTACCTTGACCTCCCCAAATATGTAATCCCAAATGAGGTGGTGAAAAAAGGTATCTATATTATTAATGAATTTCATAACAATATCTTAGCACGTTCTTAGTTATCAGCTTGGAAACCAGTGCTGCAAGCCAGGGCAGCAACATCAAATCAACCCCATGCATCCGAATGAAATATCATACATTTGTTTAAAAATAACTGTTCAATAAACCAAACTAGCTTGCCAAAAGTAGGGCTGCAACAATATACCGGTATATCGGTATATATCGCAATACGCAATCCGCATATTGTATTGCGATATGATTTTCATCATACCGGTACGAAAATTTTACAAAAATTCATTCACATTTCGTCCAGAAAAGCCATCCGAAATAATGATAAAAAGGTAAACAAAACAAAGCAGTGTAAATTATTTTTTACGTAAAAAAAGCATTCTAAAAAGTGTATTATACGGAGTAGCGTTGTTACATGGGAGCATTCATTCGATGCTTTTGAACAGATTATCGTTGAATTAATTGCGCACAGCTGTAAATGTTTCGTTCGATTCTGATTTGAGCATTATTTGTAATCCGAATTTCGGAAATACGCTTCCAAATTTGAATGCAAACGCGACAATAAAAAATTATAGCGTCAAATAAAAAGTGCTTTATCCTTTGCCTCAATAAAAAGCGCGCGAAAATTATACAGACATGTAGAACGTCGCATGGAAAGTATGGGTGTATTTTGTGTTGTATAAAAACGGAAACATCACGTTAGCTGAATTACGCGTGTTCAGTGGGAAAAACGCCCCGGTTGGACGTTATTTCATCACATCTTTAAATAGTAACAATTGCAAAAATGTATTTGATACTTAAGAAAATTTGCAAATGTTTGTGTTTCTTATTATTCTTGAGCACATTTATAATAAATATTTACCAGAATTTGCTTTAAAATTGGAATTTATGGGATTATTGGGTAATTGGCAAGTTATAATTTTGGTACAAGTTAGCAATATATTGCGATATATTGCAATACGGGTTTTTGAACTGACAATATATTGCAATACGGTTTTTGGCGTATTGTTGCAGCACTAGCCAAAAGGCACATTTAATTAAGTTCATTTGATGACATAAACTTTAAGACCATTCTTCAATTACAATTGTACATAGGTCCACAAAGTGTTTCAATTAACTGCAGCTGTCACAATAAGCTGTCAGGCAAATACTAAGCAGTGGTCAAACAATATTTGAGCACTTGACCTATACTAAATTGCTTCAGTCAATATAAACTCTTAATGTTTTTGTAGAGTCTTCAGTTACAGTGCTAAAAAATTTGTATTTGAAAAAAATAAAACTTAACCCTTTCAGTGCTGGAACCGAATTTTAAAGGCCTTTGCAAACAGTTTGGATCTAGATGAGACGCCAAAGAACGTGGCATCTCATCAGGATCCAAACTGTTTGTTATTCTAATAGTATTCTTTGAAAAAAATCGAAGAAAATGCTAACTTCAGAAATTCAGCAGACGACATTTAAGCAGACGGCAAATTTCCCAGCATGCAAAGGGTTAATATTAAGAATTGATCAGAAGATAATTTCAAGAACTAAGAAAATGAATCAATTACACAATTCAGTTCATCTGTTGTCAACAATAAATAAACGTGAATTTAGAAATTATTGATAACAAATTTTAACATGTGATTACCATCTTTTATTACCAAAATAAAACATTTAAAACTGGTCGTGTTTTCCAAACGAAATGCCAGCCCTACGTTAGAGACCGTGCTTTAAATCCAGGCTTATTCAGGCCGCCAGTGAACCATGTGACAGTGTTTCCTGACACATGTCTGTGGCTGACTGAAGCTTATATCAATGCTCTGGAGGTCCTGATGCTGCTGATAAAGACTGCTTACTTAGAGACAGCCTGACTGCCCCAGGTCACTTTGGAGGCTTAATTCCTGTCTTCACAAGATGAACCTTGAGATTCCAGCCAGCCCCCCCCCCCCCCCCCAAAACTTCCTCAAAGTGTTTTTCAAGAAGAATAACCAGTATTACAGTCTCTGAGAATGTTGATACTTGGTAATCTGACTGTTTATTTCCATAATTATTAAGAAATAGTATTTACAAATTCTATAAAAAGAAAATTAATAATGTAAAATACATGAAATAGTTTTGAATGAAATAACTCCAGTCATTCCCGAGAAAATAGCTTACAAAAAAACTGTTACAAGCCTATAGATATACAGAGTACTGTGCATATGTAAATTGTTAAGGGTACAAAAGCCCTTTATTTTGAGAAAAATTCACACTAAAGATACTAAACTTGGCCTATAGAGTTATTTTATATGGGGAATACAAGTTGAAATTTGAATGAAATCCCTCAAGCCATTCCTCAATTTTTGTTATCCAGCTTGGAACCTCAGACACCTGGGCAAGTAGAATCCATTCTTGAAGAGTCCAGCTAAACATGGCTTGTTTCAGGTACATATTAAATGCGTATGAAAAATATTTGACATTTTTGTATGTGCTATTTTAAACCAATCACAACCAAATTCAATATGTTGCTAAGATTAAAAATATTTAATTTTAAAAATTACGATGAAAAAATAAATTGGAATCCTTTTTTCTGACATAAAGACTAGGTAGTTCAACATAGGGTCGTTCAGGTTACAAGAACAACTTTTTGTTGTGTAGGCCTTAAAGTTAAAATAAATTTCCATGCATTTTAAAAGAGCAATAAAAAACAAAACCTACATTTTCTTGTTTTTCATATAAGAGACCATTAGGTGGAGGAATTCTGTTCAGCAAACATAGAGCTGCTAGATTGTGGTTTAGTTGGCAGATATGCACACTCATAAAAAACTTGTTTAAAACTAAAAGGGAAGGTTGATTTCTCCCAGGGTCTGTTGTAAACTCATCATATCCCTGTTAATTGTCTTAGCAGACATAGCTAGAATGTGGTGAGAATATGGTGTGAGAAATCAGCAGGTAAGTACCTTTGCCAGAAACCTCATACACCTTGATGGGGGACTTGGAGACATTTACTGCAGAAACAATCCACCATGTTGCCTTTAAACTGCCAATTCGTCTCACACTCTTATATTCTTCATTGAACAGATCATAAAAAGTTCTTTCATATTTATGTGATTTGTTCCAAGCTTCAACCCTGTTTTCCCAAATTCACTGACACTTAGATGATATTTCTCTTGAAAACACCGTAAGCACATTTATTATACTTACCATTGGCTATTTAATTATATTAAAAGTTACCATTTTAAACGTTTACACATTTCATTCAGTGTGCAGACATCACTCTCAATTATGAAATCTGAAATATAATTGTATACACTGCTATATACCCAGCAAAAAAGAGTTAATTAGTTCATGAACCAATTTTGGAGATCTGACATGATCAGTTCATAAATTCTCAAAATGGTTCTTAACAGTTGATAAACACTTACATTGGTAAATAAACACATAATTTAAACTTATTAATCCAATACATGAAAGACTCTCATGAGAGTGCTGTTCATGAACTAAACAATTCATAAACTGTAGTTAATTAACAAAAAAAACCTCATCAACATAATATTCTCATTTCATCATCATCAACTGCACGAGCAGCAACAAAATAACGATCACAACATCATAAGCACTACCAGTTACAACAGCATTTTATTAAGTCACTTGTACTTAACAGTTAAATGGTGGGTCTTCTCTAGGGACCCCCACCTGCTTTAAATTGCTCATAAAAGCATTTTTTTCCCAAGTGGAAAAGAACCGGTTCCGTGCTAGTTGAAAATAATTAACGCCAAAAAAATGACTTTGAGAAAATTTGGGTAGTGAAATCGGATTGGGAATTATGGGTCTTTTTAATTGCTTGGTACTTACTTGCTCAAGCCCATTTAAATATTCTTTTGCATGCCTCATTGTTTGCGATATTTAGTTTCAGCCCTAATTTTTATTGTTCAATTGCAGATACCGCGTTTTTGGAAAGAAATTGATGCAACTTTTATTACATGTGGGAATTTTTCAGATGGGAATTGGGAATTTTGAAATTTTCCTCAATTGGGAGAGTACCTTTAACCGGGCACTTCATAAAGAAAGAAACAAATTGCTGCATTATTATTGGTTCATTAACTAATTTTATGTGTTCATGAACTTCATGATGGGTTTGTTAATCATAATAAGTCTTATTCATGAACTGGTTCTTTAACAGTTCATGCACAATACCAAATGCTTTAGTTGATAAACAATGTTACAAACAAGTTCATGAACAAGTTCATGACCAATCAATGTTATGAGGGACAACAAGCAGCTCAATGTTCCTAAAATTGTCAATTTTTGTGTTCAGGAATCTCTAAACATATTCACACTCAGTTAACTTTCAGAATTGCGTGCACTATGGGTAGGGCGGTCTTTGGTTGATATCAGGATAAGAAGAACAATAACAGGTTATAGGCTGTACACCCGAGTCACTGCAAACCAATTGGTATGACACCAAACGCGATAATTAGAAAGATCACTATCGTAAGTGATAGACATCTGAACAATGCTGGTAAAATGGCGTACGCATATTATTGTCATTGATACCTATTTAACAAATCGAAATGTCATTAAAATATAACAGTAGTCTGATTATTTAAAATATCGGACAAAATCATTTTTTAAAAGGTCAAACAGTTAAACAAATGCTCATTATATGTTTAAATCTCCTACTATTTACACACAATCTATTGTGCTATTTCATTTAATATTATGTCAGTTAAAACAAGGCTATTGTCAAGCAATATCGTCCCCTACCGACTCCACCATTGTCAGAAATTCCACCATTTTCAGACATTTTTGTTTTGTTTTTTTGGGTTACCATAGAAACCACAATTTTTGACGAAGGAACAAAATGAAATGACGTGCATAAAGTCCATATTGCCATCTATCCATGTTGCAAGTTTCATGAAAAAATATTTAAAACTTTAAAAGTTATCGCAGGATCCAGAAAACCACCATTTTCAGCAGTATTTTTAGTCTATTTGTTGCCATAGCAACTAGAATTTTTGATGTAGGAACAAAATGAAATGACGTGCATAATGTCCATATTGCCATCTATCTATGTTACAAGTTTCATGAAAAAATATGAAGAACTTTTAAAGTTATCGCAGGATCCAGAAAAGTGTGACAGACTCACAGACGCACAGAGCGTAACCATAGGTCCCCTCCGGTGGAACCGGTAGGGGACAATTATGCCCAGTATTTATCAAAACGAAGAGAAATGAACCTGATAACATTCATAGGAACTTAAATGTTTAGTTATTCATGTTTCAATATCATGTCTTGTAATGTTAAACACTTTAGTGAAGAAAACATTTTATTGAATTGATTACTTAATTGACAAGTTAATTCACAAATGTAATAAACGATTTAACCCACATACCGGTTCTTTTAAATTAACAATTCCTGTCGGCATTTTAAAGTTTCAAGCTCTGTATGGCAGATGCTTATTTTTAAATGCAACCTGTTGAAATGACAAATACAATATTCCCACTGCAGCAATCAATTCAATACGTACATAAACGCAACAGCGCCAAACAAAGGAGAGTTGGGACAAAATTATTATGAGTAGCAGCTGCTGTTTGCACCAGGAATCGAATGTAGTCTTAACTTCTATTAGTGTTAACCTTGATGTTGTCTACAGGGATACTGTGATCTTCATATTCAAATAAAAACTACTCTTGAAAGATATTACTAACTTCAAGTGAAAAATCTTTCAGACTTTATGATTGTTCTTACAAGTAGTAGTATTTATAATAACAACATGTAGAACAGCCCAACATTTACGGAAATGGATTATGTTCGTTTTTTGCATTAAGGGGCTATTGTAAAATGGAAATAATGCACTAGTTTAATCTCATGATAACAATTACAAAGATTATTATGCATGAAGAGTGATCTTTTTTATTAACAGACACTAGTCATTGGACTCGCTGGTTTTAATTTCTATGAGACTCAATTTCAGATGTGCATGCCAGACAACTTTAAAATATATAGATAATATATTATAAGCTTTCATTTAATAAGATTAGTAAGTAAAGAAGATGCAAGTTATTACTTTTTCTTTTAATTAGAACTACCTGGTAACAAGTTTGTCAAAGTAATTCAAAGTTGTGCGTGTTGTTTGAAACACAAACAGCTCCACATTGAGATAATATTATGTGTAACATAGATGTGAATTTTGCACAAATTTTGACAACTTTTAGCACCTTGATTTGAAGTACTTGATACATGTATTTGTTTCAGTGTTTGAAACATGAAACAAACATTTTATATTTTTATATTGATTAAATAACTTTTGCTATTAAACATTTATCTATATATACATATTTAGGTTATATTTTTATTACAACAGAATAATAAAAACCTGTAAATACATTCTTGTTAGGCCTTTAGGAGACAAAAATTCCATTACATTACTGTAATATTTTTCATAATCGTGTCAACACTACACTGTGAAAAGATAATTGATTTCAAATATAGAAATCCACACCTGAATTCTTAAAATCTACACCTAGTTATTCATTACCATTCCAAACTTGAAATCCATAAAAATCTTATCTTGCATGCGAAAACAAGACCAATAAGCACATGCAAATATTGTTAATACCAGCAATAAAAGCCCAGGCATGTCATGATTATTTCATTTATAAAACTGATATCATTTACATAGCATTTGATATCTTGAAAGGTGTAGCTAAAGTGTAAAATAACCACACACATTGGAATGAAATTGAATGCCAATACAAATCCACAGATACAACTTATATACAACAAAAACGTTTCACAATTTTGTAACCAAATTGATTGTTTAATATTTTCACAAGGAAGCGTTGCAAATACAACAAACTCGCCATATTCATGTTTTACTTTACATGTACCTGGTTTAATGAAGAACCATTGTTTGCCAGTTTCACAAAAAAAGTAAAGCCAACCTTTGAATGTGTTGGTTTAGAGGTATATATACTTTAATATTCTTCTCTAAAGCATATCATTTAGTCATGTCCTCATTATTTGAATTTATCTTCTAATCCATCTTAATATTTTAACAGATCTGATGCTTAACTGCATGAACATGGCCAATAAAGAAATTTAGTGGCCTTAAACCTCCTCTTTTGAAATAGCCTTCCCCACAGGTTTGTAAATGACCAGTAAAAATCCAGCAAGATTGATTAACCCATTGTCATGATTGCATGATTCCCCCCTGGAAAAGAAGTAACTTAATTTGAAGGCTGCCATGCCTGAACACTTAGAAAGCAATTGAACAGCCCATGTGAGTCATGTTCCGTCATCTTATTAGATGCCAATGCAAAGATCCTTAGACTTGACTGCTTTTAGGAATTTCTACTGAAACATGTTTTCATAAACAATTAAGAACTGCAAAAAAAAGCTTACTGGATGAAAATTAATAAAATTAAATGCATGAGAAAATAAGAGAAGATATTTAGTTTTGAAGCTTATACATACACTTCAATAATTAGTAATGGGACTGCACATAATTTTCAAACAATAACAACATGTTTAGAAATTTGGCAGCGGTGCATTACTCACACACAACACAATAATTACAGCTTTAAAAAATTAATGAGTACAGGTTGACATGTGTATAGTTTTGCACATTTTTTATGCAAAATGGTTTAATGGTCAAACCACTTGACTGGTTATATATGAAAAGTTCAGTGCCTAATGTACAGTGAAGTCCCTCATTACAATAATACATTCAAATAATAAATTGTTTCACTAACCAATATCAATTTATCATCATTTAAACAACACATACAGATCATAAAATAAAAATACAAAAACTCCATTGTTGCTTTATTCGTATTACAAAAAGCTGCATCATGCGTGACCTACCTCCAGTAATGAAGCTCAAACCCCGGACATGCCCCACCGCACCGACTGCATGCCTTCCCCCTCGAGACCTGTACATCCTCAGCCTGCGCCATCTGAATAAAACATGTTGTCAATCATGATGTAATTTAATTGTAAGAGATTTTATCTAATTTGTTCTCCACAAAGTATTCATAATAATGGAAATGATATGCTTAAACAGAAAATACAATTCATTGAAATTATAATAAATAATGAGAACTTGGGAAGAACTTTGTTTGAAATTATTTAAGAGACCTTTATCAATTCTTGCTCAGCGTCAACAATTGGTTTTCTCTCCATTCCTCAAACTAAATAACTTAAAAGGTAAACTTCAATATTTATGCAACAGTTAACTTGTATTCTTCATGTGAACTTTTCTTACACATGGACAAACACATTCAATTATAGTATTATATAATTTTAAATAATATACTGCAATTCTAACTTTCCTATGGATTAAATCCTGGACTACAAGTTCTGAAATCCTGGTGAGAACTCTGATTGAAAATTACGATGTTGAGGCAAATTGTTTCCATGCATAATTGTGTAAATTGTTCAACTTTGCTAAAGAAACCCCTGTCCTGTTATCGCAGGGATTTAAACATGCGCTTCTCACCTAAGCTACCCAGGTTCAATCCCTGTTCCAGGAGTCCCAAACTCAATGTGAGTTTGATAGGCAGGTTTTTTTCCCCACTTTTTGGGAAGATAGCCCATGGCTTTGGAATTGGGAATTTTATCGGCATCAGGGGACAAAAATATTTATAAATTGCACTCGTCCTGCAGGACAAGTGCATTAAAATTTTCACTCGTCCTGCAAACACATGCACTTGTCCTTCAAATATGTGTGAAAGAAAGATTGCAAAGGACTGATATGACTAGCAATGTTTCCTATATCACTGCTAAAATGCTGCTTACTTAGTTATTCATGCCAGCTGATCACAGAAGAAATGTTAACTTACTTTATTTATGAGGAACACAAAATAAATAAATGAAGACAAATTTGTTTTTTCCTTTTTCTAATGCTTGCATGCTTTCCATTTCGGATGGTTGAACATCGCTCTTGCCCCCTTTAAAGAACGCTCGTATGTCAGACATATTTCATATGAAATTCAGACTGGTTTAAAACCGAACTTCGCAGTAAAATAATTCTTTAAAAAAATCAATACTTACAGTGAATGAAGTCAGATGGTTCCCTGTCAACATGGACGCGCAAAGTTTACACCAAAAAGCCAATATTTACTCGGGACACAGTCTCGCATAACAACGCTGTATGAAATTTTCAATTACGATTTCTGGTTCATTATCGTTCTACTTTCAGAATAGATATGCTTTAAGAAATGATTTTATTTAATGAAAAAGAGTCTTACTGGTCAGAAAATATATATTTTAACATCAGTTTTTTTTCACTCGTCCTGTAGGACGAGAGCTTTAGGGAAATTCACTCGTCCTTTCAAGAATTCACTCGTCAATACGAGCGGACGAGTGGAATTTTTGTCCCCTGGGCATTTTCATGAAATTGGGAATATAAATTCATTAGCCTTTTTTTCCACATGAAAAGTCCACTGATTAGGGAAATTTTAAATTTGATATAACTCTTTATAATCATTCAAATTGAAAGAACAAAATCATATAATACTTTGTTAGATGTAATTGAATTAAAATTGAGATAAAATACGCATTAGACTTCTTTCTAAAAAAAAAAAAGAATTTTTTTTGCCACATTTTGGGAAAAAGTATACTTTTGGGGATTGGGAACATAGCAGAATTTCGGCTATAGAATCGGGCCAAAAAAAAACCTGTAATAGGTCATTACCATACTGAACAGGTGGGGTTTCCTCCAGGCACTCTGGTGCTCCCTGAGCACAAGATGGCACCAACATTGAATATCTTTCAGGAAAATCTAAATAGCTGGAAATTGCAGCTGTATTAAATTAAAAATTGGTCCCAACTTTTGTATCTCTTGTAAATAAATTTAGGAAGGAGTGCTGGGACACATATCAGGTCCTATTAAACAAAATGAAGCCTAAGGCCCATAAAGACGTCATAATCTTCTTAATAAACACACAAATTAAAAAGAAATGATTATTATTTTAACAGTGACTCTTGTGTTCAGTCACACCCTTCAACAGAGGTTTAAGTGTGGACTGGCCTCCCAACTCGATCTGTGTCTGATTCTTACCCATCAGATAACTGCCCATATTAATATATTTTCCGAGGGTTATAAGCTCAGATGGTATATAGGGCCATGAATGTTTATATAATTGTCACCTTGATATGGCCCTTAGCAGAGCTCCAGATAAGGGTCGTATTTTCATAATTACGAATTATTTTCAAGTCCGTTAATTATTTATTTTAAAATCTTGTCGTACCATTAAGAATTACAAAATCAAGTTACGAATATTATTTTTACATCGGTTCGTAACGATTTTTATTGAGTTCTTTTCGCGTATTAAAGATCTTTGCGGTGCTTATATAGAATGGTTATCGGGTTTGTTTAACAAAGCGCATTTTTTCCAATAAAAGCGGCGTGTACAGTCTATCTGTCAAAAAACAATGGCGGCGCCCAGAGAGCGTCCTAAAAAAACTGCAAAGCGTCCAAAACACGCTTTTAACATATTGTACGCAAAGTGAGCCGAAGTTAAATGTTTAGAAAGATATTATAGAAAAGATCTTATACGATGTTGTATGTTCAGTTACCGACACAAAAACGCGACACGATGGGTCCAAACTTATACACAAAAAAAACATTGAACGAGTGGAAGGGACAAGTCCCGTGGCTTTTCGTTGAAAAGATTGAAGGGGAAACCCGTTTTAAATGTGAAATATGTAAAAATTCATCTAAGGCATGCAATCTAAACACAGTTTGGGCATATGAAGGTATTGGAAAAATAAAATGGTATAATACTAAAAAGACACTGTTGAACTCGTATAAATAAAGTTTCTAGTATGTTTATTTATATTTTTTTTTGCATGAAAATAACCATTATTATTTATGTTAAGGTCATTTAGAAAAAATAAGAATTATTTTCCAAAACTTAGTAGTAACGCTAAGAATAAAATTTCAGAGTTAAGAATTCTTTTTGAAAATCTGGTAGTAATTTAAGAATTTCACAAAACCTTATCTGGAGCTCTGCTTTAGTCTTTTTAATTGGCATAATATTCAGAACCCAAATTATTTCAGCAAAGGGCCATGCAAGTGTTTTGTTTGCCTTATTCATGGGATCGAGCACTGGATCCGTAGAACACTTAATCCTGGTCGTGGTGACCTGAGATGGTGTAGGGTCACTTTACATTTATGCCTTCACAATGCCTGTAAGTGTCTTTTGGCAATTTTTTATGGGTTGACTATTCTAAAAAAATTCAGCCTTGCACTTATTCTGTTGCAAAATTGGTCATGGGTTCGAGCTCTGTTTAGTGATTTAAGGTCACTTCCAGTGTTCGAAAAATATCTTATTTTTCAGGGAGCCCACTGGGCTACCAATAAAAATATTTTGTAGCCCATACAATTTACCTACAAAATGGGTGGGGCAAGTTTTCATCTTTATTTTATTTATTCATTTACATACACGTAATACAACAAGTAATCTGATGTGACATGTAGTAGACATAACAGATCACTTTAACAACAGTATTACACAGTGACACAATGATTTCATTCAGACAAGTCCAATATCAAATAATCTTATTATACTGCACTCAGTACACTGTTATAGTTATCGTACACAGTCAATATCATTTCTAGTCAGTAGCTGACGATATATTGTGGCCTGCGAGATGGCGACCGTCAAACACGAATGACGAAAAAAGAAAAATTCTAAAATACCTAATTTTTTTTTACAATAATTAGTTTTTATTGATTAAAATACATGTATCACGACTGGTATATTACATTACTTGAAAACAGTTATTAAGTTTTCATATTTCAGTACATTCGGTAATAAATTTTACTGGGTACAGTTGGGTAGCTACTACAGGGCTCGAAATTAACACTCGCACACTCGCAAAATGCGAGTAAAAAATACTGATTGCGTGTTAAGTTTTAAGCCACTAGTATTTTTTTGCGAGTAAATAAATAGTGAAAAGAAATGAGTAGGTATAATGCTGCTCAACGTCATGATCACTAAATCTTATGTCAATTTATAGAACGCCCAAATATCCTTATGCCAAAGCGCACACCTTGTATGTAGACTGATATATACCAGGGCTCGCGCTGTCGTTCACCACTTGAGCCATTTGCGAAAATATTGAGAATTTGGCTCAAGAAAAATCAGATTTGCGAAAATGCTTAAATCTCGTAAAATTTCATTAAAAACAGCCGCTATTTTAACCCGAAACTGGTTTTCTATATTTTTCTCTTTGTTTACATGAAAGTATTCGCAATTTGAACAGTGAACGAAAACCGGTCTGCACCTGTATCGAGACATCGCTTCACCTTATTGTTATTGAAGTGCACATGGTAGCTGGCCAATCAAAACTGAGCTCGCTTACACATGAAATGACGTTGTTGAATGAAACGTAAAACTGGATAGAGCTTTGAATACACAGTTAATATTGTCGTCTGCAAACAAAATAGCGGCCGGTCGCAAATGTCGTATTATAAGATTAAAAATGAAAATAAGCATGACAATAAATTAATTATTTCCAAGCTGACTATCGATCTAAATTAAAGAGTGATAATTAAATAATTAGTTCTATGTCGTTGATGTTACAACTTTCTGCGGATTTTCGATTGAAATGAAAAGGTGATAATTAATTAATTTGATAGTTTTACTCACACACTATGCTAACTAACAGCGGCGTATATTAATCAAAGGAAAACGTGAAAAACACGCGGTTGAATTGCAATTAAAGTTTAATTAAAGTTTCGAATTTGTAACGCATTGGAAGAGTAATTCATATCGTCTACAATTATAGGAAGTTATTGGAAGTAACCACCTTTTCCGTACAGTCGCTAACCTGGCTTCTTCAACCTTAAAGCGTCCTTTGGACAAAAATGAGTCTGAACAAACAAACAAAAAAATTAAAACACAAAAACTAGAGCATTCCAAGAGTCATGGAAAGTTGATAATAATTGGCTTCGCTTTGAGAATGAATCAAAATCAATGTACTGTGACCTATGCATTAAGGTGCAGAATTCCAACACGTTCACTGTAGGTTGCGATATCCTGAAAAAAGACTCGGTGACGAAACATGCAAAGTCTAAAGGTAAGATTTTGAAGATGAGAGGAATTTTAATTTGAAATTTATACTTTGAAATGCTATAGTCTAACTATATGTATATATGCAGATGAAACAAACGAAAACTAGTTGGCAATAGGCCCAAAACGCACCACAGACCCCCGGACCCCCCTAGATCTGGGTGGCTCAAAGATATTTTGGGCCAGCGCTAGCCCTGTATATACAGATACGCGGATGGTAGTGGTACAAAGGAAATGAAACAGTCGACAATTCACACATGTTCATTGAAGCGAAAAATAACTTGTCACTTTATTCCAATAGACGGAAATAACACAAAATATACATAATACAAAAGATAAAGCAAAGTTAACCGTTTAGTTAGAAAAAAACGGATTTTAAATCCTACGAAAACAGTGAATAAGTGGGAAAAATAACTTAAAATTTAAGACTAAAACTTGTTGTAGATGAAGATGGTCAATCAACCTGACGTGGGCCCTTATGGTCCAAGGAACTGATATCTATATATGGTTGCAGAAATAAAATGTTTATACATGTTAAGTACTTTTATTTTGTTTAAATAGTACTAAAGGTTTTTTATGTTTCCATCAAAATTTGCGAGAATGTTTTTGATTTTGCAAGTTGGTATTAAAGCTGCTCGCAATTTTTTGCAAGTAGAAAAAAAAGTTAAATTCGAGCCCTGTACTAGTTTACTATAAATAAAACGCCAGTAGATTGATCATCATCGTCACGTAGTGAACACAGGAATGCAAATTGTGCATGCGTAGTGAATTGTAATATATTTTTTATATAAAATGATCAATCTACTTGCGTTATTTATAGTGTGTATATTGAATCTGTTATGTCACCTACTTCCGCGATTTACTTCGATTTCACATCGCAAATTTTTATTACCGAATATACTGAAAATATGAACTGTTCAAGTAATGTAATATACTAGTCATGATATTTGAATCAATTTAAACCAATAAGTGTTATAAAAATACGGTATTCTAGAACATTTCTTTTTTCGTTATTCGAGGTTGACGCTCCCTTTTATCCTTAATTGACAATGCAAACTAATTAGCAGTTGTTAACCGCGTTTACACCAGTGTAATTAATATTCATTTTCTGTGTTGTGACCGTTTTGAAGAATCCGTTGTTTTTAATTTTTTGGCGTCCTTGTTTTATTAACAAAATCAAACACGTTCAGGGCCCTCAATCTATCAAATCTGCGGCTGTCCCCCACCTGAAAAGTATACTTTTTCCCCCTTTTGAGGGAAAAAATTCCCCCTGAAATTTAAAAAAAACAAAAACATTTTTAATAAGATGTGTCTCATGATTATTATATTTCAACTCTACTTCAATTTAATCTTGTCAAACATACTAAATTATGAAAAAAGAAATGAATATAGTGCAAACATGTAGAAATGTAATAATGAGAGAGTAGTAAGAAAATCCCCCCAAAAGCGAAACGCCGCGAAAATTCCACCTCATGAGGGTAGCGACCCGCTTCCCCTAAAAACGATTGAGGGCCCTGACGTTGTAAAACTCATTGTTGCGGTTAACAAAGAATTCCAAATTGAGAAATAACATTGCGTCACGCATGCAAACTATCCAATCGGCTCTTATTATATTATTAGCAGACGACAAATGTTGATGCGGATTGAATGATTAAAATACGCTGTTACTGTGTACAATCGACATTAACGCAAGGGATGGGTGACTGATAAGATAATTGACAGCACTTTGTTATCGGATTATAATCAATACACAGTGTACAAACACAAGGTCAACGTGTTTATTCTACGTATGTCTGTCAATAAACCGGGCTACCGCTTTTATAGATTTATAGTAGCCTGGCGGGTGTGAGCTGGAAAATTTCAGTAGCCCGATGAAAAAATTTGGTAGCCCCCAGGCACCAGGCAATGGATTTGTCGGACACTGTCACTTCCAACAGCCCAGCTGTTGAGCTAGCTTTTCAGCGACATAACGTGGTTAGAGTGTCTGAGTACCACTCGGGAGGTCGTGGGATCGATCCCCAATTGGAGCTCCGTGTTTTACAATAATGGCGACAAAGCAAACACGAACTGTGATTCAGAACGTGGGTGTGAGCTGTCTAATAGCTTCAAGGAGCCGCTTCAAGGAGTAAGTGGTCAACACTATAGCAAAGTGTCAATGTGACATGCTGTTGCGGGCATGTCTGGCCTTGAAACATTAAGTCTTTTAGAGGGGGAGGAGTTAGTGATTTAACCCATTAATGCATAGTGGACTCTCCCATCCTTCTAAATTGGATCAATTTATTTCCAAAATTAGGGATGTCTAGCATATTTATTTCTATATTTAGAATATTTCTTACAGAAATTCCTTTAAGCAAACAGCGCAGACCCTGATGAGATGCCCCATCATACGGCGTTTACATCTACGCTGTTTGCCAAGTTTTTTTTTCTAGATGCTAGGCATAAATGGGTAAAGGTCATTTCCAACAGCCTTGCTGTATAGCTAGCTATTCAGCGACATGGTTGGAGTGTCTGACTACCAATCAAGAGGTCTTGGGTTCGATCCTTCATTGGAGCTCCGTATTTTTCCAATACCTGCACCAGTGGAGCATTTTCTCCCATATTTTCAACTTTATTGAATTTAAAATATAATCCCTCTTAAATACTTGAAATAACACAATGTCAACTAAAATGTTCATCATTAGAGGTAAAAATTAAATCAACAAAAAATACACAATCAAATTAAAAAACAAACATGATTGTTACCATGTCTCTTTCTCTGTGTCTGCTGTCATCCCTCGGCGAATAGGTGGCCCCACACGTGGCCATAATTCCAGCAAAAATCCTAACTTGGTCTTCGATCTTTGGCACTGCACACAATTCAACACACTTTCCAAACTTTATTACAACTACAATGGCAAGGCGCCTGTAAAATCCATGCTAAAAGACGCTTAGACTTAGGCAACTTTTAAATTCCCAATCCAACTTTTCCAGCACTAAAATCCGTCAGGTAACACGCATGTTGTAGTGTTTACAATATATTGTACCAAAACACGGAAGTGTTATCACTAATAAACAATGTGTATATCTTTTACAACGTAACCAAGCGTTGCATACTACTTTTGTGTTTTCAAAATGTGTCCGTAAACGCGTAAACCCCGCCTACTTCATTTTGGTTTGAAACCGCCAGCAGGTGCGTTCAACAGTTAGTTCAGATGCAGATGACGTCACTCTGATTGACAGGCTAAGAAAACAGAGTAGCCTCCCATGCAAACAAATTTATAATGACATGAGTTACTTCCCTTGAACAACGTTAAACGTTATATTACGTTTTTATTGATAATGATACATTTTAAAGAGCATTATTCACAGAATGTCGAAAGCATACGTTTCCAACATTAATTGATAAATGAACACTGAACATAAGTAGGCAGAATAAGCCTTAGAGGTTGACTCATACTAAAATGCATTTCCGTTCATGAATTATCATCATTAGAAACTGATAATAAAGCGCTGTAAATACGAAACGATTGAAAAGTTCTGATTGTTTTGCCGTTTTCGTTTTATTAAGGGACGATACGATGGCAACTTATATAAGATTAAGGTATGAAATAAATTGCATGATGTAAGTTCGAATGAAAAGTTGTTTAAGACGATATTTTGTTTAATATATAGGTCAGTCGTTTGAGCCATAGACGTAGATCTACGTCTCTGTTTGAGCCCAGGATTTTTTTTGATTTTTTCCTGTCTTCAAATTTTGTTCTTGATTTAAATTTCAGCTCTTAAGTTTCCGATGTTTACATCTATCAATTTAAAGCATTTAATGATGGACTTAAAATAATTTGAATAAGTCATTTAATTAACATTTTGTTATAATACGCGCGTGATTGATTTTAATATTCCTGATACTAACTGCATGTTTTGCATACAAATGAAGTAAATCACAACTGTCTTTTCTCTCTATTACGTCAAAGTTATTCATTGTAATAAAGTAAAATTTAGTGCAGCTGCTGAATCAGACATAAAAAGCAAAAAGACAATGTATGTATTAAATTTGCATAGCGTTCGACTTTGAATTGAGCGTGATACCAAGTGCAATTTTCAAATCAATGTTAGCTCTTAACAGGATATTATAGCACGAATTAAATCTTATCATACCACCGCATTGATATCTGCCTGACATAACGTTGCCAGATATATTAATTTATATTATGGTCAAAAGGAAGTTCTTATATCAGTCAAGTGTGGAGTTATGGTCATATTACTCAGAATCAACTATAAACTTTATAGTGTAAAGTAGTAATTTTTAGTAAAGTCGAATTAGATTCAACAAACAAACACTTTGATACCAAGATGTAATATATTTTAAACACAAAATGCAACACAAATAGCAAAAAACGTTTTTTTTACAAATATTAAGCGCGCGTGCTCAAGATGTCGTTATTAACACGTCAAACGACAAAAGTCATATTCTTTCCCGGTAAAACTTTTATCGATTTTTTCGGCGTAAGCTGTATTAAGCCAGCTTTTCACCCTGACTTGACCTTTGTAAGTGTCCAATAATACTCAAATAAAATTTCCCGCGGCTAGGTACGAATGAATACACTTCATTTATTCCATTGGCTGATTTGAGAATAACACCAGAACATTGGAAACATATCCGCGTCTTTGTAACACTGTTTTACTGCATGAAACAATTTTATCTCTAATTTAAAGGCTCAATAGATAGAACAGTTTTACAATCAATTTTCGACATAAATACAGTTTGTGCGTTCACCTTTTATTTTCAGAGAATTACCAGCGCAAAAGCGTTTATACTAAAGGCTATGTTGTCATATTTAGTACTTACTTGCATTGCATTTCAACCCGCGAGGTTCGGGTCAATTCGCGGCCATTTGTGAAAGTCAGAGTTTATATACAGTTCATCACCGGAGTTCGCAGAAGGGGTTGCGATCATTGTGTTACACCGGTCTTACTGACAATAACGTAGTGACTGTAATGTATTGCATTCCAATCCGCAAGGTATCAAGGTCAGTTTGCGGTCAGTTGCAGAAATCTTTATATAAACGCCGTCTCGTAAACTTTGTGCACTTGAAGTCTGTTTTGATCAGAAAGATACTAAATCAAGATATTCGGCGATATTATTGTGGTATGTCAATCATCGATTTTTGATATGGTTTCAGCATTTGCATGATAAGGACCAATTTTGATAAAATTAATTAGAAATATTTATCCATTTAGACCAGTTTATTAAGCATGAGCACAATAATTCGCTATACTATAATTATGCAATTAAATAAGATTCGAGTATTGCTGGCTGACCTATATGCACTCGTTTATTTTCATGTTTCTTGTGTTTTTCTATTCTGTAAATATAGATATCTGAGTAATAATATCACATAAAGCAAAATAAGCCACGAAATCTGGTATGGCGCACCAAAGGGGTCGAAACTTTAACTTCTGCTGCAGCAGAAAAAAATGCTGCTCCAGCAGCATTTAAATGCTGCTTGAGCATCAAATTACTGCTCTAGCAGCATCTTTGCTGCTCGAGCAGTATCTAGATGCTGCTCGACCAGCAAAATTCCTGCCCGAGCAGCATTTTTTTCTGCTGCAGCAGAAAAATCCTGCTCGACCAGCATTTATTTTAAGAATAAGCCCTTGAACCCCTCAGCCAATCAAATTTGAGCTTACAAACGGACGACATAAGCTACCTCTACGGAAACGAAATAGACCTTAGAATAACTTTAGAAAAACTGCAACAAACTCATAATCTGTGTTTTAATCAATTATTATTAAATTCTCATCCTTTTTCCGTAGTTGTTCATAAAATAATAATTAAGCTTTAAAATCTATAAGTCATGTACGAACATGCCAATTTGGTTGATCAATTGCTCCAACGTTACATGATTTATGCGTATGTGTAATCTTATTCTGATTGGCTGATGCCATAATCTAAAAATAAATGCTGGTCGAGCAGGATTTTTCTGCTGCAGCAGAAAATATGCTGCTCGAGCAGCATCTAGATTCTGCTCGAGCAGCAATTTGCTGCTCGAGCAGCTTTTAAATGCTGCTCGAGCAGCATTTTTTTCTGCTGCAGCAAAAGTTAAAGTTTCGACCCCTTTGGTGCGCCATAATCTGGCGCAACACCCCGTAATTGATTTGCTTATGATGTAGCTAAGAACTGCGCAGAAAAAAGGCATCCGCTACTTTTTATCTCATAGAGATAACTTTTGATCGTTGATAAACACCGACCACAATCAACGCCGTATATCTTTTTTTAAAGATATTTCTTGTTCATTATTTCTTTAAAATCGGGGACGAATAAAATAACGGCTCGGCAAGCCTCGCTGTTATACTATTCTAAGCCTTGCCTGATAAATAACAAAAAGATCAGGCAGTAACCTGTTATTCTCTATTTATCCCCCGGCGTATGCGGAGGGTTATTGTTTTGGCATGTCCGTCCGTCCGTCCTTTCGCCAAGAACACTTGTCCGGAGCAATGTCTCGGAACTGCTTGGAAACCGATTTTTTTGAAAATTGGCAAGTGTGTTTACAGACGAAAACCATTTCTCAATAACGCAGTTATGACCCTTCTTGACTTGAAAATACCCGTTGAATACGGGATGTGTTCTGTCATGAGCTTTCTCCAAGAGCATATGAGCAATATGCCATGAAACTTACCAAAGTTGTTCTCAACTATCTGGGCCTGAGTCACATGCAATACCAATAACTCTTAGAGACAAGGTCAAAGTCACACATTGAGGTCAACGATCACACATTTTATTAATTATTCATTTTTAACCAGGTTTTCCGAAGGAAATAACTGGTTATTAGATTGGCGAATGCGGGCGGGCTGGCTGGCTGGCTGGCTGGCTGGCGGGCTGGCGGGCTGGCGGGCTGGCGGGCTGGCGGGCTGGCGGGCTGGCGGGCGGGCGGAACAAGCTTGTCCGGGCCATAACTTTGTCGTTCATTGTGAGATTTTAAAATCATTTGGCACATTTGTTAACCATCATTACACGGTGTGTCGCGCGAAAAAATTACGTCAATATCTCCAAGGTCAAGGTCACACTTTGAGTTCATAGGTAAAAATAGCCATAAATGAGCTTGTCTGGGCTATAACTATGTCATTCATTATGAGATTTTAAAATCATTTGGCACATTTGTTCACCATCATGGGACGGTGTGTCGCACGAAAGAATCACGTCAATATCTCCAATGTCAAGGTCGCCACGACTAAAAATAGATTTGTTTTAAAACAAACTTACAAAGGGGGTTAATTTTGTTTGTTCATTTCAAAAGTTCAGTTTGAGTTGTCTCCCTTTATCAGATTTTTTTTTCACAATGAAAACCTGGTTTTGTGACAATTTTGTCCCTTGTTTGTTATTTCTTCACTGTACATAAAGGGATTCTGTAATAACTTTATGCCATTATACCGGTACTCCTTTATAAGGCTCTGTATTAAACGAAAGCACAAGGTCTTAAGGGTCAATGTCAAATCCACACACCGATGTCAAATGTCAAATTTTGATTGTATATTCCCTCTTTTTTAGGATTTTAACACACATGACGTTCTTGTTTCAAATACCCTTAATAAATTGTTCACCTTTATCAGGCAATCAGACATATGCAATACCCATGTTCCTTTGGTCAAGGTCAATGTCACACAAATATCACTGCACACCGCCTTTTAATCGAAATACAAGTATCGTATTTTACGTTTCTCTTGTGGGAGATTATATTAAAACTTAATGGCTAGTACACTTGGGGACTTTTCTAACGCATCACTTTTCAAACTTGAATATCTCAGTTATGAGTAAAGATATTGATTTAAAATTATACATACGATAATTTGACTACATTCTATGCAAGCTCAAGATAAAATCATTCATCCGTGACGATTGGACGCTTTAGCACGTGGGATAGGTGTGGTTCCATATTTGTGCACGTGAAAATGTGGAAACGCGATTTAATTCTAGTTTTATTTCAATTTAATCATTTAAGGTGGGTTCTTACACAAGGAAAACATAAAATTAATTTACAAAGCAATATAGCTCGTATGAATATTCAGGAGCGCAATCGCGCTCTTTGCATTTTAAAGGCTACCTTTCCCACTTGCTAAAGCGTCCGATAGTCATGGATGAATGATTCAGGGACCGATACATGTAGTCAAATGATCACATGTGCAATTTTAAATAAAAGAAATTACTCATTACTGAGATATGTAAGTTTTAAGTGTTGCGTTAGAAAAATCACCAAGTGTAGTAAAAGACGATTAAATATTATTCCAATTTAATTTCAATTTCATAATTCTTGGTAAGTTTTTAAACACACAAAACATAACATTAATTAAGCGAAACGGCTCAATCGGCATGTCGTAAACCGGTCAGTTATTAAGACGTGTAAGTTTATGCGTTTTTACTTTTCACATTGTAAAAAAAGATAGTTCGACTGTACAAAGTCGAACTATCTTTTTTTAAGAAGACGTTTTGTCGGAAGATTTTTAGTAATTTAGTATGTGTATGCATTATAATAAACAACGGTTAACTTAAAAAAAAAAAAAAAAAAAAAACATTGTCATTGACATCGAGCGCCTATGGTACTGAACATTAACCATGCTTTAAAATTGCCATTATATGCATCTTTTAACTATTTAAAACCGGAAAATTATAAAGCGTTGCTCCGGTGGCACTAAGGTGACATCACCGCTCCAAAAAGTAGTAGTAGTAGTAGTAGTAGTATGTTTTGTTATATCAGAACTTGCCTTTAGGACGTTTTCAAATGTTCCCTCCATATAATCCGCGTCTGTGATTGACCGATTATCTTGTGCGCACAATATAGCGATTGTGTTTTCAAGTCTCAAAAAAAGCGAAGGGAAAACAGAACTTGTGTTTTCCGCTCCCCCCACCCCCACCCCCCCCCCCAAAAAAAAGGCGTGAAAACAGAACTTTTGTTTTCCCGTCGCAAAAAAAAAATAACTCCTGAAAACAGACTTATTTTGTGTTTCCCCGAGTTAATTTTTTTTTGACGACGGAAAACATAACTTGTGTTTTCCCGACTTTTTTTTGGAGCGGTGATGTCACCTTAGTGCCACCGTACGTTGCAGTGCGAAACGAATTAATAATTTGTAGAGTTCTGTTATCGCCGTTATATTTTATGAAACTACGAGGATTGGTTATATGAAGTATAAAATACACCTGATATTGAATGCGGAAGAATGGCCGAGTGGTATAAGTGGGAGACCTTTTGCTCCATGACCCAGGGGTCAGTGGTTCGAGCCCTGCTGAGGATTACCTTTTTTTCTTTATTAAATTTAATTCTTGATGTTTTACTGGAGCTTTTTATATCCAATGTTAACATTTATCAATATATTTTAGCATATAATGACTAACTTAAAAAAATGCCAAAATCTGTGAAAAGACTCCTTTAATAAACGTGATACAATTTGTCAAAGATACTTAAAATCCGAGTGATTCTAAAATACGACGAGTCCGTCACACGGCTGATTCCTCAACGCGGTGTGGTGGTTTGCGTGCCTTGAATCCTCAACGTGGTGTGATGGTTTGCGTGCCTTGATTCCTCAACGTGGTGTGATGGTTTGCGTGCCTTGATTCCTCAACGTAATGTGATGGTTTGCGTGCCTTTATTCCTCATCGTGGTGTGATGGTTTACGTGCCTTGATTCCTCAACGTGATGTGATGGTTTGCGTGCATTGATTCCTCAACGTGGAATGATGGCTTGCGTGCCTTGATTCCTCAACGCGGTGTGATGGTTTGCGTGCCTTGATTCCTCAACTTGGTGTGATGGTTTGCTAGCCTTGATTCCTCAACGTGATGTGATGGTTTGAGTGCCTTGATTCCACAACGTGGTGTGATGGTTTGCGTGCCTAGATTCCTCAACTTGGTGTGATGGTTTGACTGCCTTGATATCTCAACGTGGTGTGATGGTTTGCGTGCCTTGATTCCTCAACGTGGTGTGATGGTTTGAGTGCCTTGATTCCTCAACGTGGTATTATGGTTTGCGTGCCTTGATATCTCAACGTGGTGTGATGGTTTGCGTGCCTTGATTCCTCAACGCGGTGTGATGGATTGCGTGCCTTGATTCCTCAACGTGATGTGATGGTTTGCGTGCATTGATTCCTCAACGTGGTGTGATGGTTTGCGTGCCTTGATTCCTCAACGTGATGTGATGGTTTTAGTGCATTGATTCCTCAATGTTGTGTGATGGTTTGCGTGCATTGATTCCTCAACGTGGTGTGATGGTTTGAGTGCCTTAATTCCTCAACGTGGTGTGATGGTTTGCGTGCATTGATTCCTCAACGTGGTGTGGTGGTTTGCTTGCCTTGATTCATCAACATGGTGTGATGGTTTGCGTGCCTTTATTCCTCAACGTGGTGTGATAGTTTGAGTGCCTTCATTCCTCAACGTGGTGTGATGGTTTGCGTGCATTGATTCCTCAACGTGGTGTGACGATTTGCATGCCTTGATTCCTCAACGTGATGTGATGGTTTGCGTGCCTTGATTCCTCAAGGTGGTGTGATGGTTTGCGTGCCTTTATTCCTCAACGTGGTGTGATGGTTTGAGTGCCTTGATTCCTCAAGGTGGTGTGATGGTTTGCGTGCCTTGATTCCTCAACGTGATGTGATCGTTTGCGTGCCTTGATTCCTCAACGTGGTGTGATGGTTTGCGTGGCTCGATTCCTCAACGTGATGTGATGGTTTGAGTGCCTTGATTCCTCAACGTGATGTGATGGTTTGCGTGCCTTGATTCCTCAACTTGGTGTGATGGTTTGCGTGCCTTGATTCCTCAACGTGATGTGATGGTTTGAGTGCCTTGATTCCTCAACGTGATGTGATGGTTTGAGTGCCCTTATTCCTCAACGTGGTGTGATGGTTTGAGTGCCTCTATGACCCAGAGATTTTTGTCAGAAGGTTGTAAACTTATGACAAGGCTACATAAGCTCGACAGGTTAAAGGGTAGAAGACTAAGACAATATCATCCTATTTTGTTATTTCACTAACTTTTATTATTAAATCAGATTTCTGTACTTTAAATTTCATTCAATTGATTACGTAATTTATTACGAGTGACGTATTTTCTGTGACAAAACACCCCCGTTTATGCTAGACTCTCTGGTATTTAGGGACATAAATTCGGACGTGTTTTTTTATTTAATTGTAAAATATTTTTAATCTAAACGAATCTAAACCGTGTTTCGGATTGTGTGTTTGTCAGTCATAACTGAAAGCGTCGATAGGAATAAAATAAAACACACCGACAAGAAATTCGATTTAGTAAATCATGTTTTATTCACGCAGTTGTATTCATGTAAATATGTTTGTGTCTCGTGCTTTGGTATTGTGTTGCACTGTTTTGGCAATTGGTTCTTTGCCATAAGTTCCGCGATTACTATCCTGCTGATAAAGCGACAGTTCACCTTGGTATATATTTGTCAATACGAATGATGGGTTTATTAATATATTATTTAACATAACTAGATCGAAATACCTTTCACTGGTATAAACGAATGTTTGTCTACTTGATATTATTTTGTGACAATATGTTGTATGTTAGTGTGTGTTAAATTAGCATGTCAATTCAATGTGGAGTATAACAGTTATTTTCACGGAGGTATATGTGTTGCATATGATGGCATTATTCACATCATATATATTAATCAAATAACAATGAACCAGACTTCGGTTAACTTAAGTGCGGTAATCATCATCATCATCATCATCATCATCTTTCATTGTCCTGATATAACTTGTATTATATAAGTTCTTACGACTTTTTTATATCGAGGCTTATAGGGGCCTTTTCACGTTTTGGTTAATTGACAAAATAAAAAAAAAGTTGTTACGTTATGATATTTGTGAGGAAACAGTAATATACTGAACATTTATCATGCTCTAAAATAGCCATTATATGCATCTTTTGACGTCAAAATCTGTGAAAAGGCCCCTTTAAGGTTCCATTAACAGTACTCTATTTTCGTAGTTTGATTCATAATTGAATAGGGGTATTAAATGATTACAAATCGTGGGCTTAGTGCAAAACGGTCGTAACTGACATTTTTTACAAAAATGACTTTATTGCATATTTTGTACTATAATGTCAATATTTATAATCTGAAAAAATATTTAAGCTAAATTCTGCTTTAAATCCCCTAAAACCGTCATTTGGCAAAATGTCGTATCTGAAAATGAAATTATTTTCATTGCAAAACAGTCGTATCTGCAGTTGCAACCGTTTTGCACTGACAAAGAAGATAAACATGATAGTGTAATGGTACCAGTACCTAGAATGTGAGACTGAGACCATGGTAGCAATACATACAGACTGAGACAATGCCGTGATTTGTGTTACCTATTGGGAAAAGTATTGGTACCAGCCAAATTGTGTGAGAAAAACCCAGAAATTGGGAAAATTCACGTTGTGAAGTCTTCATATTGGGAAATTGGTATAATTGAAATTTTGCTCCCAAATACTTAAAAATTAATAACTAAATGTTGTCAAGTTGTCATACCAAAGAGCTGCATAGGAAAACTTAATTATTTTTTTTTGTTTTTGTTTTGTTCAATTGTTTTTTTACAGCAATTGGGAAATTTGTAGTTTTTTTCCTAATTGGAAAATGCCATTTCTGGTACTTTATAGAAAATAAATAAAAACGCTACAATCGTACCAGTACTAGTATGTCAGACTTTGAAAATGGTACCGGTATGTATCATGTTAGAATGTGACAATAATACCAGTATGTAGCATGATAGACTGTGACAATGGTACCAGTAAGTAGCATGTCAGACTGTGACAATTGTCCCAGCACAATAAACCAGTCTGACTGTTACAACGATACCAGTACTTAGCATTTCAGACTGTTACAATGGTACAAGTACGTAGCATTTCAAATTGTGACAATGGTTCCAGTACCTAGCAGTTCAGACTGTGACAATTATACCAGTAAATAGCAGTTCAGACAGTGACAATGGTACCAGTACGTAGCATGTCAGACTGTTACAATTGTTCCAGTACCTAGCATGTGATACTGTGACAATAAAACCAGTGCGTAGCATGTCAGATTGTTTCAATGATACCAGTACGTGGCATGTCAGACAGCGAAAATGGTACCAGTAGGTAGCATGTCAGACTGTTACAATTGTACCAGTATATAGCATGTTAGACTGTGACAATGGTACCAGTACATAGCATGTTAGACTTTGACAATTATACCAGTACTTAGCATGTGAGACTGTGACAATGGTACCAGTACCTAGCATGTCAGACTGTTTCAATGATATCAGTACGTGGCATGTCAGACAGTGACAATATTACCAGTACCTAGCATGTCAGACTGTTTCAATGATACCAGTGTGTAGCAAGTAAGACTGTGACAATGGTACCAGTACCAAGCATGTCTGACTGTTTCAGTTATACCAGTACGTAGCAAGTAAGACTTTGACAATGGTACCAGTACCTAGCATGTCAGACTGTTACAATGGTACCGGTACGTGTCACATCAGACTGTTTCAATGGTTCCAGTACGTAGCATGTGAGACTGTGACAATTATACCAGCATGTAGCATGTGAGATTGAGACAATTATACCAGTACGCAGCTTAAGAGACTGTGACAATGCTACCAGTACATGGCATGTCAAACTATTTCAATGGTACCAGTATGTAGCATGTGAGCCGGTGACAATTTTACCAGTATGTAGCCTGTCAGACTGTGACAATTATACCAATATGTAGCATGTCAGACTGTGACAATTGAACCAGTACATAGCTGGTCAAACTGTGACAATGATACCCGTATGTAGCATGTCAGACTGTTACAATGGTACCAGTACGTGTCACATCAGACTGTGTCAATGGCTCCAGTACGTAGCATGTAAGACTGTGACAATTATACCTGCATGTAGCATGTGAGATTGAGACAATTATACCAGTACGCAGCTTATGAGACTGTGACAATGGTACCAGTACATGGCATTTCAAACTATTTCAATGGTACCAGTACGTAGCATGTGAGACTGTGACAATTTTACCAGTACGTAGCCTGTCAGACTGTGCCAATTATACCCGTATGTAGCATGTCAGACTGTGACAATTGAACCAGTACATAGCTAGTCAAACTGTGACAATGATACTAGTAGGTAGCATGTCAGACTGTTACAACGGTACCAGTACATAGCATTTAAGTCTGTTAAAATGGTACCAGTTCGTAGCATGTGAGACTGTGACAATTATACCAGTATGTAGCATGTTACACTGAGACAATGGTACCAGTACATAGCATGTCAGACAGTGACAATGGTACAAGTACCTAGCATGCCACACTGTTACAATGGTATCAGTACATAGCATGTTAGACTGTGACAATGGTACCAGTACATAGCATGTTAGACTGTGACAATGGTACCAGTACATAGCATGGTAGA
Source organism: Dreissena polymorpha (assembly GCF_020536995.1). Lineage (NCBI taxonomy): Eukaryota > Metazoa > Mollusca > Bivalvia > Myida > Dreissenidae > Dreissena > Dreissena polymorpha. The sequence goes on along the minus strand of NC_068355.1, from coordinate 51,251,861 downwards.
CTGTGATAATACCAGTACTTAGCATGTCAGACTGTGACAATTTTACCCGCACGGAGCATGTAAGACTGTGACAATTATACCAGTACGTAGCATGTCAGATTGTGACAATGGTACCAGTAGGTAGCATGTGAGACTATGCCTATTGTATCAGTACGTAGCATGTCAGACTGTGACAATTATTACAGTACGTGGTATGTCAGATTGTGACTATGATATCAGTAGGTAGCATCTGAGACTGTGACATGGTGCCAGTACGTGGCATGTCAGACTGTGACAATTGTACCAGTACATGTCATGTCAGTCTGTTACAATTATACCAGTACGTAGCCTCTGAGACTGTGACAATTATACCAGTATATAGCATTTCAAACTGTGACAATTATACCAGCACGTAGCATGTCCGATGGTGACAATGGTACCAATGCGAAGCATCTGAGACTGTGACATGGTACCAGTGCGTGGCATGTCAGACTGTTACAATTATACCAGTAAGTAGCATATGAGACTGTGGCAATGGTACTAGCATGTCAGACTGAGATAATGGTACCGGTATGTATCATGCCAAACTGTGACAATCATACCAGTACACAGCATGTCAGACTGAGACGATGGTATCAATGTGTAACATGTCAGACTGAGACAATTATAATAATGATGATCAAAAGGTAGGAAAAAGATCAATAGGATTTTGTACTAGTTTTTGTCTTAACATTTTTCGTTTATCACAATAAATATATTTGAAAACATTGTAGTTTGTATTTGAATTCAGAAAGAGGGTTATAGGCCTGCTTTTAATAACAAAGTTCATTATTTTTTTAAATTAAAATAAGCTGATAAGACTTGATTTGACTTGAACTCTATTGAATTATAATAATTATAATACAAATATTAAATGCTTTATGAAAGATTTAAAGATATGACATTAACTTGTTTCTTCTTATGTATTGGTCTTTTACTTAATAATTCTGTACAGGCCCCCAGTCACTGTGTAATGATCATTTTTCTGTTAGTAGTATGTCTGCATACATTTAAATATTTAAAAAAAAACAAATAAAGTGATAATACTTTATAGTTATAATTATTGGTTAGAAACAAGCACAATGCAATGCATTGCATGTACTCCAGGTAATCCAACTTGATTCAAATAAATGTAATTTTTTTTATTTTCTTCTATCATAAAAAAAAATTCAATTAACACATATTACAAGTATTCCGAAAAAAGTCTTCATATTAAGACATATGAACAGAATCTGATTTTCAAATACAACCTTTTTGCATAAAAAATATAATCAAACATTACAAGATTTTAAGCGCAAAACAGTCGTATCTTGATATTTAACAAATATCTCTGACTACAATAATGCCAATAGAGGTATATTGTGTGAACTTTAAATGAATGTACAATACCTACATTTATGCAAAATAATTTTACAAAATTATTTTGTATAACTGATAAAAATGAATAAAATATTATTATTTTTCATCGTACTGAAAAGTTTACAAAAAGTCAGTTACGACCGTTTTGCGCTAAGCCCGCGAAATACAATGCTCGCGCAGAGCTACACTCATCATTGAATAAATAAGTGGTTGATGATAAATGATAATTCTATTTGTAAACAATGTAATACTGCGAAAACAAATGTTGCAGTTAATTTGTAAATGTTAACGATATTTATGTCATCTGACGTAATAAATTATCAACAAGTCACACTTATAAAATAGTAGTAACGTAATATAAAATAAGATCTAAATCTTTTACTTATGGCAATTTCGTTATATTTTTATTTCACATAAAATTGATCTTAAATCGAATACGGAAATTCATATACAACTTAAAAATGTCAAATCAGTTACACATATAGTGTTTTATAGTTTTGAAAGCCCTGTGTATATGATGTTGAGTTCGTGCATTGTGGATATGTAAAAAATGGGACGTGCTCTGTGAAAAGGGAGTTTCATGCATGTGCGTAAAGTGCCGTCCAAGATTAGCCTGTGCAGTCCGCACAGGCTAATCAGGAACGACAATTTCCGCTTTTGTGATATATTTCGTTTAAAGAAACTGTCTCTTCTTAGAAAAAAAATCCAGCTTAGGCGGAAAGTTTCGTCCATGATTAGCCAGTGCAAATGCATCAAACACCCTTTTCACAGAGCACGGCCCAAATGTTTAATGAAAGATAATCAACACTGTGTTAGCGCTAAACAGCAATCGAGATTTTTAAAAGAATACATGCGATTGACATCATAATATTGCACGGGTATTCTATTGACGTGTAATATATTAACGGTGTCAAGTATGACTTAAAATAAATGTTAACACACCTTCTAGGATTACAGTTTTTTGTTATCAATTGACAACATTTCATCGTGAATGAACGTTCGTACAACATATATGCATACATAACATTTATAAATATGTAACACAAATGTGAACACTAGGATAGAAATTTGAGAAATACGAGACACATCTTGACAATGCATATTAAACATAATACAGATGGTAAGTCACACATGGGCCGCTCAACACTCACTAAGTTTGATCCCGAACGCGGCCACGAACAAGTTAATGGCGGTAATAGTGAAAACGAAGCCGACCGTGACGTTGTTCAGTTTATCAGCTGCCTTCTTCCCCTCCAGATCCTTGCCCTCCATACTGCCCAACACCAGCAGCAGTATGCCTGTGACTATCTGTAGTACGATGGACAGGCTAATCATCACCATATTGGCGTAGTAATAGTCAGTACCAGGGCCAAGACTGATGAGGGATTTCAGCTGCGAGGCGTTGGCCATTAGGAGACTGATATCCAACAGGCCTTCAACGAGCGTCTTTTTGGTAGCGTACCTGTTGTACCGGAATCCGTCGCGATCCGTTACCTGGAAACGTTAAATAATGGTTTGATGCTATGTTGATCGTTGAGAGATTAGTATTGAAGTTCATTATTTCGGAGAAGAATATTTCATAATTACAAACAAAGATTAATATTCTCTAGTTTTTGTAAAATAAACTTGAAGACGTAGTGTCATAAATCCCCACACGACGCAGACATGTTTGAAGACAGACAAAGGACATGTCGTTAATATGTGTTGTCATAATACATTATTTGGATATATTTATATCATATAGACTGAGCAATTAGAAGAAATTTTATCCTCTTAGTCCATATATTATATTAATTATACGAACGTAAATCACTTTCAAAATTTACAGCTTCGCAGGCATATATCAGTTACGACTGCTTACAACATCATCTTAGTTAAATATATTGTTTAGCACTTACCATGTCACCAGATGGCATTACATCCTATTTTATTTCTGACATATTCAATGTTGCAGTAACGGCGCGAACACTGAGATTATACTTTCTTTATACCAATTTACGTTTGAACCTTCTCGGATCAGTCACTGTTATAGTTTGAATCGTATTATCATATGCTCAGCGTAATTTAAACCTGGTAAATACATAAAACTAGGATTATTGACGAATATTCTGATATTTTTATGTCCTCATGGTGGTTTTGTTATCGGAAAGTAATTCAGTATCTGAATATTCGTATAAAAATAAATAAAAAGCTCATCGTTTGTAACGTAAACGAATGCTGCGTTGTTGTTTAAGTCCACGCGAGCTATAGACCTTTGCAGGCGGTTTCCACTCATATCCAGACGTTCTTAAACATGCTCGAATGATATGCGATTAACGGTTTAACAACAGATGTTGATTGACGATTAAAGGAAACAGGGAAAATGCTTACTTCGAAAGCAATATATGCTGTTCTTAATATATATTGGTATATATGCTGAAAATTCCGATCACCCAATATTGCACATTGTAATCTTGTGAAAACGCTAGTAGTTTAGCAGTCAATGACCTATGGGCTAATTAAATCCGTAATATGTAATAACAAGTGATATTTATGCATATACATTGTACAGGTATTCCAACTTTTTCATCCATGACCTTTGCTCTTAAAATATATGATAAGACACCACATTTCGGCCGAACTATTCGTACAGTATTCCGATATCACATACGGATGAACGGATACGAATTCTGACATTTGTTGATATCCGTAAACATTTTTTCCCGAAAAAAGCCAATATCTCGACACAATTACACATATTCTGTCTAGTTCAAAAAGGCGAAAACCAGGCATAGCATAATATGCTCTCGAGAAACATCGGCAAATATAAATCTAACATAGCATTATCAGCACGATCTTAGTTCATACCGCTGTCCATAATACCTCACATGTAAGTATCTCGGACAATGAGTTCATAAATAGGGGAAGAGTTATCTACATGTATAACTAAAATGTTAGGTCATAGTCAATGTGTGTTTTGTGTTTGTTTTCGTTTTATTTGCACTGAAGTTAATTGCAATTCGCGTAAGACATTGTATAACAAGCACTGCAAAGGAACTACGCAACTTGACACGGATACATTAATCCAAATACTGGGCGGCGTTAATTTAAACGACAACTAAAACTGACTTTCGACAAGTAAGACCCCCCCCCCCCCAGATACACACAACTTTTATATTTAACTCAAAAACATTCCATGTTCAATTTTTAACTGCTGAAAAATTAAAATGAATCACATGTTCCATCTTTTGTAAGTTTGACCAATAGACAAATTGAGCAGAAGGAATATGTGTGTGTTCATGATTCCTATATCTGTCCAAGTTAGCGAACCAATGCCCATCAATACAGCATGATCAACGCTTGATAACTATTTGTGTCACATTGGTCTTTGGAAATGCCCATTTATCAAGAAGAATCTAAACAATTTAATCAACTAATTTTTTTTGGACGAACAATGGTCAACTGTTTGTTTAGCATGGAAACTCTTTAATATGCTTGCTGTTTCCCCTTATAATCCTTATAACGTTGGACATTGACATTGGACCCAAACACCAAGGACATAGCAAACCTATCTTGAAGACATATAAAGACTCAACCCTTCGAGTTCTGTTGTTTTGACAATGTTTAAAATACTTGGCTATTTGTTATATCCTTTGTAAACTGTTGATTTCTTATTGACTTTTCACCCAATGACAACAAAATCATGACTGTTTTTTAAATGGCCAATGTTTGAAGACCATACAGAATATCCTTTCCTTGTGCTGTCATTGTCCGTGATGAACAATTTCAATTGTTTGGCACTACAAGTTGAAAGAATTGTTTATACACATGTTCAGGTCTGTCGTTATCTTTCGAACTATAGTTTGTCTACCAACAACCGGAACGTCATATTACACATTTACAAAACATAGTATTTGTAAGGATTTCTCGAATGTTGCATCATCATCATGATCATCAACATCATCATCACCATCATCATCACCATCATCATCATCATCATCATCATCATCATCATCATCATCATCATCATCATCATCATCATCATCATCATCATCATCATCATCATCATCATCATCATCATCATCATCATCATCATCATCATCATCATCATCATCATCATCATCAATCCCTTGACCGGTTTACCGTTGGGGGGGGAATGAATAAGGTCTGTGCTGCTGAGAGCAATTCGCCCACGGTAAGGGATGTCCACTCTTTTAAATCATTCATCCAGTTTTTCTTCTGACGGCTTTGATGTCGACCTCCCTCAAGCGTGTCCTGCCAGCTTTCGTCCTTAGACGGTCGCCAGTAGGGACTCTTGTGCTTGAGGACCAAAAACTGTGTACTCGTTGGTCTTGTGCTTCGTATAGGAGATGCGGAGCAGTCTTCGGAAACATTCATGTTCAAATGCCTGTATACTGCGTTCTGTGTCCGCGCGAAGCGTCCATGTGTCGCAGCCGTAGAGTAGGGGTAGACTAAGAAGGACTTGAAGAGCCTGTACATGGTGGGGAAGCTGATGGAACTGCTTGTCCACAACCTGCTCAGTCCGGTCAACGTTGCGATTGCCACGGCAATTCTTATTCATACCTCAGCGACACTGGTACCATCTTTTCACAGGGTTGCGCCAAAGTACTTGAATCTGGTCACTTCTTCTAGCTTCTCGCCGTTCATGATGATGTCTTCACTGCTGTTGGTCGAGCTGTTCACCATGATCTCCGACTTTTCCGTGCTGACCTCCATCCCGTATGCTCTTGCTCTTTCATATTGTCTATTGGTAAGATCTTGAAGTTCACTGCTGGTTCCCCCATGAGGTCATTATCATCAGCGAATCTCAAGTTGGAAATTAATCTTTCACCGATTGAAATAGAGGTGTGGTGGTCATGAAAGGTCTCCCTCATTATCTTCTCAAGGACAATGCTGAAGTAGACGACGGAAGAGAGCAGACACCCCTGACGAACGGAACTGCTGACCGAAGAGCAGGCTGAGCTGGGCGGAACAAAGTTGAATATATCTCCAACTGCAGATTCATCATTAAGAAAAACCTGCAACACCAACGTGAGCTCTTCCACAACTTCGTTTATTTTAAGAAAGCTTTCAATCGCGTGTAGCATGATGGCCTATGGCATGTTATGAGAGGATTCAACATTGACAAAGGGCTGGTGCAAGTCATTCAAGAACTCTACCTAAACGCCAGTGGTGCAGTACTTCTCAATGGACAGCAACGGGACTTCATCAGGACTGCAGTGGGCGTCCGCCTCGCATGTTGGTATGATTTCAAATACGTTGTATACCATACCTGTTTTGCTTGACGCAGTATTTCAATAACAACAGTTCAATAAATAAGCTGTTTTCCAAACATCTATATGACATATTAACTCTGGCTGATGATCCCATGCAAGTTTTATTAAAGTGTTTTCGTGCAATCTAACTTTATGGTCGATCTAACATCGTTAGATATAAAAATATGAAAATATGTGTATCCAAGATTTCATAACAGGTAAGCAGTCTACCAACAGCCATAACAGGTAAACTGTCTACCAACAACCGGAAGGTCATATTAGACATTTACAAAACATAGTATTTGTAAGGATTTCTCGAATGTTGCATTATCATCATCATCATCATCATCATCATCATCATCATCATCATCATCATCATCATCATCATCATCATCATCATCATCATCATCATCATCATCATCATCATCATCATCATAAATCCGTTGACAGGTTAACCGTTGGGGGAAAATGAATGACGACGATACAGAAATCCTCCTCCAATAAGGTCTGTGCTGCTGAGAGCAATTCGGCCATGGTAAGGGATGTCCACTCTTTTAAATCATTCATCCAGTTTTTTTTTCTGACGGCTTCGAGGTCGACTGTCCTCTAGCGTGTCCTTGATAACAGTTTTACACAGAGAGTTGTTCCTGGTGACGTGTCCAAACCAAGTCAGCTTTCGTCCTTTGACGGTCGCCAGTAGTGGCTCTTGTGCTTGTGGACCAAAAACTGTGTACCGGGTAATCGTTGGTCTTGTGCTTCGTATAGGAGATGCGGAGCATGTCTTCGGAGACATTCGTGTTCAAATGCCTGTATCCTGTGTTCTGTGTCCGCGCGCAGCGTCAAGGTGTCGCAGCCGTAGAGTAGGGTGGTGACTACGAAGGACTTGAAGTGCCTGTACTTGGTGGGGGAGCTGATGGAACTGCTTGTCCACAACCTGCTCAGTCCGGTCATCGCTGCGATTGCCACGGCAATTCTTATAACTCAGCGGCACTGGTACCATCCTTTTACAGGGTTGCGCCCAAGTACTTGAATCTGGTCACTTCTTCTAGCTTCTCGCCGTTCATGGTGGTGTCTGCACTGGTGTTGGTCGTCCTGTTCACCGTGATTTTCGACTTTTCCGTTCTGATATCCATCCCGTATGCTCTTGCTCTTTCATATGGTCTATCGGTAAGATCTTGACGCTCACTGATGATGCCCCCACGAGGTCAATGTCATCAGCGAATCTCAAGTTGGAAATTAATCTTTCACCGATTGAAATAGAGGTTTGGTGGTCATGAAAGGTCTCCTGCATTATCTTCTCAAGGAAAAGGCTGAACAGTACGGGGGAGAGCAGACACCCCTGACGGACGGAACTGCTGACCGAAGAGCAGGCTGAGCTGGCCGGAGCAAAGTTGAACATATCTTCAACTGCAGAATCATCATTGAGAAAAACCTGCAACACCAACGTGAGCTCTTCCACAACTTCGTTTATTTTAAGAAAGCTTTCAATCGCGTGTAGCATGATGGCCTATGGCATGTTATGAGAGGATTCAACATTGACAAAGGGCTGGTGCAAGTCATTCAAGAACTCTACCTAAACGCCAACGGTGCAGTACTTCTCAATGGACAGCAACGGGACTTCATCAGGACAGCAGTGGGCGTCCGCCCCGCATGTTGGTATGATTTCAACTACGTTGTTTACCATACCTGTTTTGCTTGACACAGTATTGCAATAACAACAGTTAAAAAAATAAGCTGTTTTTCCAAACATCTATATGACATATTAAAGGGATCTTTTCACGGTTTGGTAAATTGACAAAATTGAAAAAAGTTGTTCCAGATTCGCAAATTTTCGTTTTAGTTATGATATTTGTGAGGAAACAGTTTTACTGAACATTTACCATAGTCCAATATAGCCATTATATGTATCTTTTGACGATTTTAAAACCTAAAAATTATAAAGCGTTGCAACGCGAAACGATTGAATAATATAGAAAGTTCTGTTGTTGTCGTTTAAATTTACGAAACTACGAAGATTGCTTATATAAGGTATAAAATACTTCATCTGTGTATATTCGGCGGGATAGCCGAGAGGGCTAATACGTTTCGACTTCAGACTAACTCCAGGACTCCGGGGGTCACTGGTTCGAGCCCTGGTACCGATTACTTTTTTTCATTGTTTTAATTTTATTCTTGATCTTTTACTGGAGCTTTTAAGATCCAATGTTTACATTTATCAATATAAAACATTTAATGACAAACTTCAAAATATTCAAAAATCTGTGAAAAGGCCCCTTTAACTCTGGCTGATGATCCCATGCTAGTTTTATTAAAGTGTTTTCGTACAATCTAACTTCATGGTCGATCTAACGTCGTTAGATATCAAAATATGAAAATATGTGTATCCAAGAGTTCATAACAGGTAAACAGAAATACGTAAAAGTATTTGCAGACATACAAACTTCATTCTATTACGTCGTTTGATAAGCGTTATTCGTTAGAGTAAATGATCTTCTATAAAGATAACCTACTTCTCTAGAGGTCGCGGCGGTTTAGTGGATGAGGTGTCCGCCTAGCGATCGGGAGTTCGTTGGTTCGCTCCCTACTCGGGGAGCGTTCTCATTATCTCTTCCATAGACACCAAGTACTGGTTCTTCCCAGGAAACGGCTCGACAGTGTCCATATCTGCCTATAATAGGCCTTCCTGTAATAATCAGCAACTGACTGTAGAAAGTACGAAGTAGAAGAAGTAGACATTATGTGCGGCACACAACAGCCTGAATAAAAGTAAACTCCATCGACCAATATTTACTAAGTATATCGTGTGTGTTATAAATAAATTAAAACACGTTCCATGGATGCTTTGATTATTGTGAGTAGGCAACTGAATCATAAACACCATTTTATCTACTTCTTGAAATATTTTTATCTCCTAACATTCCAATTAAAGATTGTTGCCATCAACCGCCATGTTCGTCTTAATTTTCCTCATCGATGTGCGGTTGCAAAATCTATTAAATGTTACCTACCCCTCTAAGTAAATAAATAAATAAATGCCAAGATTCGTGTTTTTTTAAATATGCTTACTTATTCGAAAGAAGAGGATTTGTGAAGTAACATATATATTATATATTGATGATGGCAGTTTTGTTATATCAGCTGTCCAAAGTATTGGGCAGTGATGCAAATATGCGCCTCAATTTAAAGGTAATCTGCAATTAATCATTTGGATCACATATTATTTATTAATTCGTTCTCTGACATTTTGTTTGTACATGTGACTGTGTTGGAAAGGTTTAAACAAACAGGAAGCAGCGCATCATTGAGTTTACGCAATTCTCTAATCATACAGGAACTTTTTGAATAATTACTTACACAAAGCAAATTACACAATTAATCACTCATGTACAACAATTACATTAACATACTATCAAAGTGAAACTCCATATGTAAACATTTAAATGCAGCCTTTATTCTGCACTTATTACTGTTTATATATTGTATGCTCATTAATTTTAAAGGTACAGGCATCTCAATTAAAAAGCCCATTGTACGGATGTTTCATATAATGTCAAGATATTGGTCATACTTCTTATTTTCAAAAATAAAATAAAAGGAAGACAGATACTTTAATCGATTGATACCAATTTGCGTTCTTTGCTTCCAGCTATCAACACAATTTTTCCTGCAAGATTCTGCAGTAGTATCTAAAGTATAATACAAACTTAGCGATGAATCAGGATGGATATAAGATAAGCAACCTGTAATCGACGAGACCTTGAGCCACGTTTTATTTCTGGTCGCATAGTGCAAATGACCGCTATTATGTTACATAACTAAATCTTGTGATATTACATAAGGAAACATAACGATACATAGTTTATAATTTAAGTGTATGAAGATTTAATGGTCCTTTGATTGGATAATCATTAAATTATGTTTAAGATGATCTCACCTTTTAAAAGTGGAAATCTTTATATATATATATATATATATATATATATATATATATATATATATATATATATATATTCGTATTGAAATGAAATATAATGAGTTAAATGCATCATAATATCATGAAAATCATCTCGTGTCATGAATGTATTTTAAAACATATATTAATATAATGTTTGCAAGTATGACACAAAATACATGTAAACATAAATATAAGGACTTTAATTTTTTGTTTTCTTCCGACGACATTTCACCTTGAATGAAAGTTCTAATTAGTTACAAATACGGTAATTTAAATATATTTATACATATATAATACAAAGAAGGTGCTGAGATAGAATTATGAATACGAGAATACAAATTCGAAAAATTCGAGATAAATCAATTACAATAATACAGAGTTCACATGATATTTGATTTAGTCACATATTAAGTAAGCATTTATCTCTCACTTAGTTTAATCCCGAACGCGGCCACAAACAAGTTAATGACGGTTATAGCGAACACGAAGCCGACCGTGACGTTGTTCAGTTTATCAGCTGCCTTCTTCCCCTCCAGATCCTTGCCCTCCATACTGCCCAACACCAGCAGCAGTATGCCTGTGATTATCTGTAGCACGATAGACAGGCTAATCATCACCATATTGGCGTAGTAATAGTCAGTACCAGGGCCAAGACTGATGAGGGATTTCAGCTGCGAGGCGTTGGCCATTAGGAGACTGATATCCAACAGGCCTTTGGCCAACGTCTTCTTGGTGGCATAGCTGTTATACCGAAATCCTGTCGGATCTGGTGCCTGAAAACGTATATAAATGGTTTGCTGTTATGTCGATCATTGAGAGATAAATATCGACGTTTTTAGTTTGAAAACGAGCATTGCATAACCCACAAGAAATTAAATTATAGTATTCTTGCACGTCTGAATAAATTTCATGCCTTTTCCCCATAGATACGGATACCCACACGATACATACATGTCTGCCATAGACAAAAGGCATCTCGGTAACAAGTGAGGTCAAAGTAAGTTACTTAATTGTATTTTTGTTTCCTTATGAAATAAATTCAGTACAAGCCATATGATGTTTTTCTTTGACTTGTACGTTTTGTGGTGATTTTTAACCTACCACCATTTTTACTTACGTTCATTTTTTTCTTTTGGTAAATTGTTCCTTTTAAATAATATATTAAAAGCGTCCATTGATTTCCGGTAAGCATTGTTGACGTTTAATTCATTGTTGAAAATATGCCTAGAAATGTATCGTTGTATGTTATGTTTATATCTTTTTGTTTAATAAATGTTTATTGCGTTGATAAAGACCAGAACTTAATTATTATGCTTTATAATTAAGTCAAACCACTATTACGTAGATCTCAACTGTATCACTATGGAAATGTCCGAGTAACGCCGCATGAAAAGACAGTATAAAAGCGCGTTTTCTCTCAAACAGTCAGTTGTACTGCCGACTTTGTCGAGTTAACATCGCGGAAATAGGTAATTAAATTATATTATTAACATACATTATGGACTTTGGGCACATAGAGACTGGCTATCCTCTTCAAACGTTCTGAGAGCCTTGAAGTTGGATTCCTACCCCTCAGCAGCCCGGGTCGTTAATAGTATATATATAAGTAACATACCATCACACAACACTACAAGGCTCCATACCTAGGGTAACGAGTCACACAGACTCGGAGTCATAACGAAGTGTTCCGAGACATAGGTCTCCATACATAGCTTCGAGACATAGGTTTCCATACATAGTCTCGAGGACATAGGTCTCCATACATAGACCCGAGGACATAGGTTTCCATACATATTTCCGAGGCATAGGGTTCCATACGTAGTCCCGAGACATATGTCTCCATACATAGACCCGAGGTCAAAGGCGTAAATAGTGGGGTTCGAGGTCATATGAATATAGCATTTGATTACACTTGATTTACTGTTCCAAACCAATTATTGTATTAATAACCAATCATAAAGCAAGGTAGCTTGAGGAAATTTATATACTATTGTATTGTGCTTTGGGTTATTGTCTGAGCCATACTATAAAGACCGACGCTCGGTCGACGACACGTTACAGTTTTACCGTAACATGAGAGGTACGGATACAACAAATTTTACGCGCAGCCTGTGCGTAACAAACGTGAATATTTGTGAAACGTCTTAAACTTGCTTAGTTAATAATGAAATTACAAGCCGGAAGTGTTTTAGTATTTCCACATTTTACTTTTGAGATGTGTGTTTTTCCTTTAACGCCTTCTAAAAACGGTTTGAATCTGCAGCTAGTGAATTTAAATGTGCCGAATAAAAGCATAAAGTTACAGTTTTAAAATGTATTGTCATTATTACCATTTAAACAAGTATTCCCTTGACCTTCGAGCTAGGGAAACGAATGAAACACTGTTTATTTGTGGAATATAAACCCTCCTTATATACGACGAAGCTATATGTAAATACGGACAAAATAGAATGGCACACAGTCGTACAAACGGACAAGCTCATTTGTTTATGCCGTTTACTGTGTTTATGTGTGGGGTATACACATGGTGTGACGTATTTGTACAGGTTTCAATCCTCGCAATATTTACTACATCAGCCACGATGTCTTATACTTTATGGCGACTCACGCCTATACATCTTCTTTCATTTTTATATACACTTTACGAATATTATGCACAATATGAACTTAAAAATTCAAATGAATTTGATTAATAATTGCTAACACCATTATCTACGTAAAATGTGTTGTGTCACACTTACCACGTCGCCAGATGGCGTTACATCCACTTTTGTTGCAGAGATATTGAATTTACAGAAACGGCGCAAACACTAAGATATTATCGTTATTTGTTTTACGAAATAACTTGGATTAGTCAGACTTATACTTCAAATCTTTCCATCGATTGCAAAACTTTATATAGGAAACCATTATAAGGATACTTATGCTGGAGCTGACGTTTCTATCTATCTACAATCACACGCATAAAATAATGATTCATTCATTGCGTAATGTATAAGTGGATCACAACTTCTTAATTGTGGCAATGTCTTTGTACTTTTTAATTTATCATTCTAAATCAAAATGAACTTTAAAGAGAATGCGAAAATGCATGTATAATGCAAATAAAGCATGTCAAATAGGTACACATATTGTGCTTTATAATTTTCAAACCATTGTATGAGTGCGTGCATTAAAGACACCGATAAAACAGTTTTATTCGTAGTGTTACTTTTACTTTAAAGGTATGGACACAACAAATGTTTGTACGCAACATGTATCCAATCAACGTGAATATTTGTAACACGTCCAAAACTTACTTATTTAATAATGAAATTACAATCTGGACGTGCTGTAGTATTCCCACATTTTATCTGACGTGTAAGTGTTCCCTTTCTCTTACCCCGACTCAACATGGTAGGCATCTGTTGCAAGTGAATTTAAAAATACTGAATGAAAGCATGTAGTTGCAGTTTCCGAAATTGTATTATTTTTTACCATTTTTCAAAGAATGCCCTTGACCTTTGGGCTAGGGCAACAAGTGTGACACTGTTTTTGTGGAAAATCAAATTCCCTGATATACGATGAACTTTTATTAGAGTGCAGAAACGATTTATGGGCGCACTGGCGTACGAACGAGAAGCTACTTGCGTAATGTCATTTATCGTGTACATGTGGGTGGTGGTAGTAAACAAATGGTTTGACGAATTTACTTTATCAGCCAATAGATATACTACTAACTAATTATGGCGACTCACGGGCTGTATGGATTTAAGCATACAAACATTAACCTTAATTATATACATAAATAATACGAATATGATACAGTATATGAACTTTGAAATACACATAAATTTGATTTATGATTGCTGTGTTAGAAATCTGCGTTAAAAGCATGTTTCATACTTACCATGTCGCCAGTTGGCGTTACATCCACTTTAGTTCCTGACATATTGAATGTTGGAGAAACGGCACAAATACTTCATTAATTTTTAACATTAATGTCTTTTACGAAATTATGTTCGTCATTTACCGGACCTGTCGGTTTGAATATTAAATTGTGTCAAATGCACAACGCAATATTAACTTGGCAAACAAAAAGAAACACTTCGATTTTTCCGACAAGAAATTTTTTGGACAGCAATACATACACACGTAATCCGCAAATTTAAAATGGGCGGTCGCCAGGCATTACCTGAAATGCATTCGGAAAATATCGACCTATATAAAGCCAGTTCTGCCTTATCAGCTTGCGCTTAGATCATACCCCAGTCAGATTTATCTAAAATGTCAATATATCGAGCAAGGAGCTCGTAAATTAGCAAGGAGTTATCTACTTGTTAAACACAATTTTAGGACCTAGTCATTTTGTGTGGGTGTAACTTTTTTCGGTTTACTTTCATGAGATTAATTTCAGTTCACTGAAGGCATGGTATAACGTTCAATACGAAGGTACTAGTACATTCGACATTGATACTTTAATTCAAGTCGAAGATACTTGTAAATTCGATATTGATACTTTAATTCAATTAACGCATGTCGTAAATTAAAATGATAACAAATAATTACTATCGACAAATAAGCATCCATAATTTCCCGCTCACAAACTTGAGATGGTGACAAGTAAAATGAAACTATTTTTTTCATCGTTTCGCAAATGGACCAAATGGCAAATACAGCAGTAAGAATTAAGTGTCTTCATACTTTATTTAGCTGTCAAATGCTACGCACCACAGCATAAGGGTTCCATCAGTACAGCATGTTCATCATTGAAAACCATTTGTAAGTGTCAAAATGACGTTTGACACAAGTACCATAAATCGGAAAAGGATCATTTATTTTTATGATGTTTGACGAACAAAGCAAAATGTTTGCTAATGCACAGAAACCCCTTTAAATGCGTCATTGTTTATGCTGGGGGAAACGATTCTGCTTCCGGTTCTGCTCGATCTACGCTCTACAATGACATTAAATCTCTAATCCTGGACATAAGAAGAAAATCGGAATCGTGCGCAGTATATTTGTGTTCCGTTTGTCCACGCATAGACACTGACGTACTTCCGCTCAATGAATTATTAAAGCGGACTGGAGAAAACATGAACGCACGCATCAGTGATTGTCATCAGGCGTTTGTATTTGGCAATGGGAACACAGCCCGCCATTACTACCATCGAGACGGCATTCATCTCAATGCAAAAGGCACTAGTGCTCTTGTTACAGCCATAAATCAACTACTACCAATAACAAGGCACGGGTCCGGAAAAGGATGTGTGAACGAACATCCCCAAATTGCTTCGTTTACTAACGGATCGCGATGGCAACAGGGTAAAAAATGCACGGTATGTGGACTGCGAAATCACAGCGCCGAAGACTGCTACCGAAATCGATGGGGCGCCGGCTGCTACTCGTACTACCATGGGCGCTACAGGAAATATCGAGGACAGAGACGAGTCATGGCTCCAACGATGTTTCCAAAATATGACAATTTTAACAGATAACCGCATGATATACAACAAACAAGCAGTATCCTTTCTCCAAATAGGTTCCATACACTTAAGTACATATGTATAGAATGTAATAATAATGTCTGCAAATGTGATGCGAGCAATTCTCTTTTTAAAACATCATATTGTTCAAATTATTTGACACTTAGTAAAAACAATATTGATAAATCTAGTTCAAGTACAAATTGCAATACATGTATTTCAAATATTGACAGGCGTATTACTATTGACAAGTGTGACAATAATACTGCTCCTAATTTAGACTTAATTTTTTTTAATAGAGGGTTAAATGTTGTTTGTCTTAATATACATCACATAATGCCTAAATAAGATGAAATTAAATATGTACTTTCACATTCAAACATACATATTTTAGGACTATGCGAAACATTTTTAATCAATGAAATACAAGATTCGGATATACAAATTCCAAATTTTAATTGTATTCGTCGTGACCGAGATAATCGTAAGGGTGGTGGCATAGTTGTTTACATAAAAGACAATATACCTTTCAAACATAGATTAGATTTAAATACGTGCTCACTAGAATCGGTCTGGATTGAAATTATGTTCCCAAACACTAAATCGTATCTAATTAACTTTATTTATAGGCCACCGGATTCTACAATTGACTGGGTATCAGCCTATGATATCAGCTTTAAAAACGCTATTAACTGTATGAGTAAAGAACTTTATATTTTAGGTGATTTAAATATGAACTTTCATTCTGAAAAAGAAACATTCAAAAACTCCCGCTGGAATTCGTTTGTAATTTCAAATGGTCCTCAACAGTTAGTAATGGAACCAACAAGAATTACAAAGAAATCGTATACAATTATTGATCATTTATATACAAATAAACCCGATCGTTTTAGCAATGTTTTTGTTTCATCGTATAGTGTTAGTGATCATTTTCCTGTATGTTTTACAAGACAAAAATACCTAAGAACAATCATATATCAAAAGAATATAGGCAATTCAAACATTTTAAGGAACACACTTTTCAAAACGATTCATTAATGTCAAATATAGAAATGATTGACATGGTCTCGGATCCCAATACATGTCTCAATTATTTACTTGAAACCATAACATCAACATTAAACATTCATGCACCTATTATAACAAAAAGAATTAAGTCACAAATTTTACCGGGATGATTTTCAGACGAAATTAAACATGCGATTAAAATGCGAGACTGGTTAAAAAAACATCACAAAATCGACGAGTACAAAAAAAAACAAAGTAACCATGTAACGTTTCTTATAAGAAAATATAAACAACAATTTTATAATAACTCAGTAAAGGAAAATATGTCAACACAACATATATGGAAAAGAATTAATTCCCTTGCACATCCAAATCCTTCCCTCACTCTGCCATTAGCACTTGACGTAAATAATACAACCATTGACAGCATTCCTGAGATCTTAGACACATTCAACACACATTTTACTAACATCTCCGATTTGATCACCAAAACTAAATTTGAATCATATAATTATACAAAATTCAAAACATATCTCAATGATAAACTAAAAACACATTTATTTGAAATTGCACCAATAACAGTATTCGAGGTCCGTAAAATAATCGACTGTTTAAAAAATAATTAAGCACCTGACCTTGACAATATCGGTCCTGATATACTCAAACATTGTGGTGTACCATTGTCGGCTCAATAACATCAATCATAAATAAGAGCATTCAAAGTGGATTTTTTTCTGGACAGGCTTAATAATGCATATATATTGCCTGTGCATAAAGAATCAGATAAAAATGACCTAAACAACTATAGACCCATTTCCATACTCCCTACTATTTCTAAGATATTTGAAAGACACATTTCAAATCAAATGAAGTCATTTCTTGAAAAACATCAATTGTTGCATACTTTCCAGTCTGGTTTTCGTCAAAATCATTATTGTCAGTCATCATTGATTCGAATTATAGAGTTTTGGCTACAAAACATTGATTCTGGAAAAATTGTAGGGACAGTATACCTTGACCTTAGAAAAGCCTTTGATTTAGTAGATCATGATATTTTACTTATAAAACTTTCTATGTGTCATTCCTCTGAGAGTGTGCTTACCTTGATGCAGTCGTAACTATCTAACAGACAACAATGCGTCAAAGTTGGAACACAAAAAATCAGCTTTTCAAACTATAAAAGCCGGGGTACCTCAAAGATCTATTCTCGGCCCTCTTCTTTTCCTTATATATATTAATGACATGCCGTTTTTCCTTCAAAAGGGAGCGATATTTATGCAGATGACTCTACCTTACATGTAGCAGATGTTGACATTAAAAGCATTCAAAGTACTTTGCAAAATGGCTTAGATATAATATCAAATTGGTGCTCTTTTAACAATATGTTAATACATCCAAACAAAACTAAATGCATGATATTATCCAGTGTAAATAAGTCTGCAAACACATTTTTACTTAAAATCAACATCATTGTTATTGATCAAGTTGAACATCATAATTTACTTGGTATAACTGTTGACAAACATCTCACTTGGAAACTGCATATAAATAACGTCTGTCGAAAGCTCAACACAAAGCTAGCCTTATTAAAACGCATTAAACCCTATCTAAATTATGAAACAATGAAGTTGTTTTATAATTCATACATCTTACCACATATAGACTAATGTTGTACAATATGGTGCTCAGCCACAAGATAGATCAAATTTAAAGAAGGTAATTTCGATACAGAGCTGCAAAAATAATAATGAATAAGCCGTTTTCCTCTCCTTCAATTCCGATTTTCAATAAACTGGGTCATTTGAAAATAGGTGTAAATTACTTGTTGGGACTATAGTGAACAAAGTTTTAGATGGCTCAATGCCTCCTTATTTTGATGACGTTATTTTTGTATCAAATGACAATACATACTTTCTTAGGTCCACAACGATTTATCATCTGTTGCATTTAAAACGAATTACGGAAAGCGTACTTTTTCCTTTTGTGCGAAAAATATATGGAACCGTATTCCAAATAATATAAGAAAAGCACCTACAATTATTATATTATTATTATTATTATATTATATTACTATTATTTTATATTATTATTACTATTTGTATGAGTATTATTATTTTCATTATATGATGCTTTTGTAATTATTTTAAGGCTGATTGCAGTATGCTAGACATTGTTGAGTTGTATTCACATATACTGTGTTTTTGAAGACCACATTGTTAAAAAGAAATGTTATTTCTTAATGTGTTATCTCCGTGAAATAAAGTTATTATTATTATTATTATTATTATTATAATAATAATAATAATTATTATTATTATTATTATAATTATTATTATGCGTGATGCTCCTCTGTATAATCCATTGTGTAGTTGGTAATTTACGTTTGACTCAATGACCACGGTCTCCGATTTCTGTAGTTTTTATTATGTTTAAATAATTGGGTATATATATATTTATTTTGGATGTTACATCGACTTTGATCGAACGACCCCCACATCGTCTCTGTTTCTTTATATGTTATTGCCAATTTATTACGAGTATTTATTTGTGTCCATTGCTTGCGGTGTCTTTGTCCTCAAAACCAATTATAACCGCTGCACATTTACAACTATCTATAGTTTTAATACATACTTTCTACGGGTCTGTTGTTATCTCTCGAACTAGGATTTGTCTACCGATATACGAATGTTTTACATATGAGATATTAACACAACATAGCAAGTGTAAGGATTTTCTCATAAGGGTATGATTTCAAGCGTGTTGTTGATCGAACCTCTTTCGTGATGCTTGTGCGTTTGGTGGTGTAAAATATAAACATTTTTGGCTCATCTATTTTTTGAAAAAAAATTATGAGCTATTGTCATCACCTTGGCGTCGGCGTCGGCGTCGGCGTTGGCGTTGGCGTTGGCGTCGGCGTCCGGTTAAGTTTTGCGTTTAGGTCCACTTTTCTCAGAAAGTATCAATGCTATTGCATTCAAACTTGGTACACTTACTTACTATCATGAGGGGACTGGGCAGGCAAAGTTAGATAACTCTGGCGTGCATTTTGACAGAATTATGTGCCCTTTTTATACTTAAAAAATTGAAAATTTTGGTTAAGTTTTGCGTTTAGTTCCACTTTTCTCAGTAAGTATCAATGCTATTGCATTCAAACTTGGTACACTTACTTACTATCATGAGGGGACTGGGCAGGCAAAGTTAGATAACTCTGGCATGCATTTTGACAGAATTATGTGCCCTTTTTATACTTAGAAAATTGACAATTTTGGTTAAGTTTTGTGTTTAGGTCCATTTTATTCCTTAAGCATCAAAGCTATTGCTTTCATACTTGCAACACTTACTAACTATCATAAGGGGACTGTGCAGGCAAAGTAATGTAACTCTGACTGGCATTTTGACAGAATTATGTGCCCTTTTTATACTTAGAAAATTGAAAATTTGATTAAGTAATGTGTTTAGGTCCACTTTATTCCTACAGTATCAAAGCTATTGCTTTCATACTTGCAAGATTTATGAACTATCATAAGGGGACGGTGCAGGCAAAGTTATGTAACTCTGACTGGCATTTGGACGGAATTATGGGCCCTTTATACTTAGAAAATTGAAAATTTGGTTAAGATTTATGTTTTGGTCCACTTTACCCCTAAAGTATCATAGATATTGCTTTCATACTTGGAACACTCACAAACTATCATAAGGGTACAGTAAAAGGACAAGTTGCATAACTCTGGTTGTCATTGTTACGGAATTATGGCCCTTTTTTGACTTAGTAAGTTTTAATATATGGTTAAATTTTGTGTTTCGATCCACTCGAAGAATCAAGGCTATTGCTTTCAAACTTCAAATACTTACATGCTATCATGAGGTTACTGTACCTGGCAACTTGAATTTTACTTTGACCTTTGAATGACCTTGACTCTCAAGGTCAAATTATTAAATTTTGCTAAAATTGCCATAACTTCTTTATTTATGATTAGATTTAATTGATACTTTGATGAAACTACTCTTACCTGACATACCACAATAGACTTCACCCAAACCATCCCCCGTGCCCTCCCCCCCTCCCCCCCCCCCTCCCCCCTCCCCCCCTAATTTTTTTTTTTTTTTTTTTTTTTAAATCATCTCACAAATGACCACCACACCCTCACACTATACCCCCCACCCCACCACCCCACCCCACCCCCCCCCCCAATTTTTTTTTTGATTTTTTTTTTTTTTAAGATCATCTCACAAATTATCACCACACCCTCACACTATACCCCCCCCCCCATTTTTTTTTTAAAACGGTTATGTTTGAAATACCCCCCCCCCCCCCCGATTTTTTTTTTCGCTTTTTTGGAAGATAATGTAATAAATGTCCACAACCCCACACTATACACCCCTCTTCACTCCACTCCTCCCTCCTTTGTGATTGAAAATGAGAGTCCCTTCACCTTTAAAAAGAAAATAGATGAGCGGTCTGCACCCGCAAGGCGGTGCTCTTGTTACAAATAAGGCATAATCGCTCTGGCTGATGATCCCGCGTTCGCTTCATACTCGAGTTAACGTACAATCCTAGTCCATGGCCGATCCGACTGCATTAGATGTAAAGAGAGGAGTAAGTTAATCAAAAATGTCAAAGTTAGTACACAGAGATACGCAACAAATGTCAGCGCTAAAAAATGTGATTGTTTGATAAGGCTTCGTATTAAACGGAATTAGTTAGAAAAAATGAGTTTATATTAGGATGACCTAAAACTCTACATATTGCATGCAACAATAGCGTTTTGGAACAACAACGCCATAATAAAATTGAACTCCCCCAACCATGATGTACTTAGTTATCTCTTGTGTGATAGCGTTGGCTAAAAATGAAACTGTCATTGTTTGATAAGGCTTCGTAATCAACGGAATAAGTTAGAGTAGTAGAGTATATGCTCTTATATAGGGATGACATATTACTTTGAACAATGAAACAGGGGTGTTTGGTACACCACAGCCTTCAACCAAGATGTACTTAAACAGGTATATCGTATGTGTTATAAATTAATTCCAAAACGTCTCATGGACGTTTTGATGATTAGGTCAACATTTTGGATAAGCAACTTAAAAACTCAAGCCTTGGGTTTTTATCTGATTATGGAACATTTTTCTCTCCAAACATACCAATATACACTTGCTTACGTCAACCACCAGGTTCGCATCCATTGGCCTCATCGATGTACTTTTACAAAATATGTTAACGTGAATTACAACTACAAATTACTCTAGTCACCATATCATATATAATAGGTAAATCATCATCTAGAGGCAGATAATAAGAAATGTAATACATAGGCGGACTAAAGAGAGGGGGTTGTAAACCATAGGCGGATTAAAGAGAGGGGATTTTAAACCATAGGCGGATTTAAAAGGAGCGGAAGTAAACCATAGGCGGATAAATGCGATGGAGATGTTAACAAAAGGCGGATTTAAAGAGATGTATGTAAACCATGGGCAGATAATAAGAGATAAGGAGGTGTAAACCATAGGCGGGTTAAAGAGATGAAAATGTAAATCACAGGCGGATAAAACTAAATGGAATTTATGTTAACCATAGGTGGATTTAAAGAGAGGGTAGGGTGGGGGTGAAACCATAGGCGGATTAAAGAGAAGGGGTTGTAAACCATAGGCGGATAAAAAGAGATGAGAATTTAAACCATAAGCTGATTTAAAGAGAGGGGGTGCAAAGCATATGCGGATTTAAAGACAGAGGGATCTACAAAATAGGCAGATTTCAAGAGAGGCGGGTGTACACCATAGGCGGTTTTAAACCATGGGGATGTACAGAGAGGATGTAAACTGTAGGCGGATTTAAAGAGAGGGGATGTAAACCATAGGCGGATTTAAAGAGAGAGAGAGAGAGAGAGGGGTGTAAACCAGAGTCGGATTTAAAGAGAGGGGAATGTAAACAGGCGGATTAAAAGAGATGGGGAATGTAAACCATAGGGGATGCAAAGAGTTGGGGATTTAAACTGTATGCGGATTAAAGGATAGAAGGATGTAAACCAAAGGCGGATTTAAAGAGATGGGAATGTAAACCATAGCGAATTTTAAAGAGATGGGTATGGAAACTATAGGCGGATTAGAGAGAGGTGGATGTGAGCCATGGGGGGGGGGGGGGGTTAAAGAGAGAGGATAAAAACCATAGGCGGATTTAAAGAAAGCGGCATGTAAACCATGAGAGGATTTAAAGAGAAGGGATGATGTAACCATAGGAAGATCTAAAAGAGAGGGGGTGTAAACAATAGGTGGATTTAAAGAGAGTGGGATGTAAACCATAGGCGGATTTAAAAAGAGGTGGATGTAAACCATAGGCGGATTTAAAGAGAAGGGATGTAAACCACAGGCAGATTTAAAGAGAAGGTATGTATGCGAATTTAAAGAGATGGCGTGTAATTTATTTGGTTTTGAAGCCTTTCCGTCCGACGCGAGTAATTTGAAAATGCACGTGTTTCATACAAACGAGCTTTTGCTTTGATATCATTATAATCGCTTCAGAAGTATTTTTAGCAACAGCATCATCATCAACATCATCATTAACAACACCAACAACATGATCACCATCTTTAATTATTGTCTACGTTTTCATGTCTTCATGATCGACATAATTATCAGCAGTCGAAAAGCTTTGATCCATGTGATTAGGACACATGCTTTAATGAATTCGACGAGGTAGTGATGAAGACGATGCTAAAAATGGTGTTGATCATAATGATAGTGATGATGTTCGTCATGTTGGTGTGTGTTTATTATTGATGATGCTGATTTTGAGTAGGAAGAGAATAAGGATAAATAGATAAAGCGATGATCGATGTATAGAACCACTGAACATATCTCTATGTTATTATCGTTTAAACCGAATATCAAATGCACTGTCTAAGTGCTGATTTAAAGGAGTCTGGTTCAAAGTGATTTGATAAACATATATGGCGTGATTAATGCGATCGTTTGCAACCCCGTTAATTAATAATAAAATAATTGTAATACTACGATTTTTTTATATCTGTTTTTATCCCGACGTCTACGATTTTGAACCAAAATACGAGGGAAGCACAGAAACTGTAGAGCCGAAAGGGCGTTTTCATTTAAAATAAATATAAATACAAAGTGGTTTACCGGATGAACATATCCGCTACTCCTTCACGAAAAGCACAAAAACGACACCATCTTGCGAGTAAGTTCTAACTAACCTCACTTAAACCCGGTAAGCTCCCATATACGCATGCCCCCCCCTGTTATTACATTCGTATAAACTCGTTCAAAATAAGTGAATAACATGTGTTCTATAATGTTTTTATCTTGTTCGCACATTAAAAAAAAACTGCAAAAAAAACTACTCTATAACACAGTGCCTATACCACGGAACTTTTTAAGATCTGTGTTGGGAGAATAAAGCGCGACCAAATTAACATTTTTAATGATGTCTTTTTAAATATTTCACCATTTTAAATGGGATGAAGAGGAGAGCCCGCTCATGCGTGAAAGTTTTCTATAGGTATCATGGTATTTTTTTAAAATAAGTATTTTTTTAGTAAAGTGCAACCGCGCGTTTGTAACATGAAGTCCATTCTATACATAGATGGTGACGTCACTACGTTATTGTCAGTAAGACCGGTGTGACACAATGACATGAAGTCCCCAAACTGATCCGACATTTTTCTAACCGTTCAAACGCGCGGTTGCACTTTACTGAAAAAAAACTTATTTGTTTAAAATGATCATGATACCTATAGAAAACTTTATCGAATGAGCGGGCTCTCTACTTTGAAAATTGTGAAATATTTAAAAAGAGATCCTTAAAAATGTTAACGGAGTCACGCTTTTCTTACAAGACAGCGTTCATTTAGGTTAAAATATAGAAGATATAGAAGATATAATTGTAATTTTATTGTTATTTGCAGACGATATGGCAATTTTGGGTAAATCACCAGAAGAAATAAAATCTCATTTAGACAAGATTTACCTTTATTGTAACTCATTGGGACTTACTGTTAATACAAGCGAAACAAAAATAATGGTTTTCCGCAAAAGGGGTAGAATTCGTCAAGATGAGAAATGGACATATAATGGAAAAACTATAGAAGTCGTCGATAATTTTAATATTTGGGAACTATTATTAATTATACTGGTAGTTTTATATTACATCAGGAAAATTTATTAGGAAAAGCCCTTAAGACTATGAATACTTTGCTTTTTAAATGCAAACAGTACGATCTTTAACCTAGAATATTGTGTCAATTGTTTGATGCCTTTGTTGGCTCGATTTTAAATTATTCATCAGAGATATGGGGTTTTAATTAATTTAAAGATATTGAACGCATTCACTTAACATTTTGCAAAAGGTTGTTAAATGTTAAAAGCAACGCATGTAATGCAATGGTGTATGGTGAATTAGGTAGACACCCACTTTATGTAAATAGATATGTTCGTATTGTAAAATATTGGCTTAACGTTGTAAATAGTGAAAATATTATCATACAAACTGTGTATAACCAAGCGATAAATGATTGTAATAAAGGGTATACAAATTGTGTATCAAATGTAAAAAAGTTGTTAAATTATAATGGATTTTCATATGTATTCGAAAATGCAACTATAATTAACACAAATTCGTTTTTATGTGAATTAAAATGTACAACTATAGATCTATACAATTAAACAAGAATGGTTTGGCAATATGAATAATAGAACTGTTTTAGATATGTACAGGATATTCAAAACAACTCTTGAATACGAAACGTTTTTAGATTTACTGCCAAAAAGTTTGCGTACATACCTTGTTAAACAAAGTGCTTCTGCCCACCCTTTGAGAATTCAAACTGGAAGATACACACGTAACCATATTCCTCGTAATGAACGATACTGTCAATATTGTGATCAAAGGGACATAGAAGATGAATTTCACTTTATGTAAATGTCCATGTTTCCGTCAAATAACGCAAAAATATATAAAACTGTTTACTATGTGAATCCATGCATCAGTTTTTAAGTTCCATTCTGTATTGAACTCAACTGTCAAATTTAAATTATAAATTTGTGTAAATATATGAAGGAAGGTCTAACCGTTAGGTATATCACAAATAATATTGTCAAACTAGTATTTCCTTACTGCCAGTGAAATGATATTAAACTATGTAATATAAAGTCGTACTACTTTTATAATTATACTTTGTTTCGAATTGTAAGATTACATTTTGTAATAACCCATACGTTGTTATATATAGACACATGACACTATTTTGTATTATATGTGATGTATTTAGACGATGTACATTTGTATAAGTCATAATAAACCGTCTGTTCTGTTCTGTTCTGTTTATTCTCCCAACACAGATCCGAAAAAGTCACGTGGTATAGGCACCGTGTATAATAGTTCTCACGTTTTATAATATGTATGGAAATGTTAAGTCACGTGTTAAATCATGTTCATCTTAATCAGATTATTTTAGTTATGCGGTTGGACTGAGGCAAGGGGAGGTAAAGTCCCCGATGTTGTTTTCTTTATTCGATGAAGATCTTGAATTTTACCTTCAAGATAACATTAACTCTGGTTTGAATAAAGATGATATTATGTTAATTTTATTATTATTTGCTGATGACATGGCTACTTTAGGCAAGTCACCTGCCGTAGTTCAACCAAACGTAGACAACTTATATTTATATTGCAATTCTCGGGGGCTTAAAGGGGCCTTTTCACAGATTTGGCATTTTTTTAACTTATTCATTAAATGCTATATATTGATAAATGTAAACATTGGATCATAAAAGCTCCAGTAAAAAATCAAGAAAAAAATTAAAAAAGGGAAAAGAACATTGCCCGGAGCAGGTTTCGAACCAGTGACCCCTGGAGTCCTGCCAGAGTCCTGAAGTAAAAACGCTTTGCCTACTGAGCTATTCCGCCGAGTACACATTCGTGACGTATTTTATACCTTATATAAGCATATAAGGTAGCATAACTACGGCAGGTGACTTGCCTAAAGTAGCCATGTCATCAGCAAATAATAATAAAATTAACATAATATCATCTTTATTCAAACCAGAGTTAATGTTATCTTGAAGGTAAAATTCAAGATCTTCATCGAATAAAGAAAACAACATCGGGGACTTTACCTCCCCTTGCCTCAGTCCAACCGCATAACTAAAATAATCTGATTAAGATGAACATGATTTAACACGTGACTTAACATTTCCATACATATTATAAAACGTGAGAACTATTATACACGGTGCCTATACCACGTGACTTTTTCGGATCTGTGTTGGGAGAATAAACAGAACAACTTTTTTCAATTTTGTCAATTTACCAAAGCGTGAAAAGATCCCTTTAAGGGCCTTACCAACCAAATGTTCCTGGTTTAATTTAAAATTTCCCGTATAATTCAAAACCGTTCCTAAATAGTTCAAGTTATCAACCACTTCAATATCATTACCAGTGTATGTCCATTGTTCGTTTTGTTGTAATCCTCCCCTCTTTCGAAATACATAATCTTCGTTTTCGCAGTGTTAACATTAAAGGGATCTTTTCACGCTTTGGTAAATTGACAAAATTGAAAAAAGTTGTTTCAGATCCGTAAGTTTTCGTTTTAGTTATGATATTTGTGAGGAAACAGTAATACTGAACATTAACCATGCTCTAATATAGCCATTATATGCATCTTTTGACGATTTTAAAACCTAAAAATTATAAAGCGTTGCAACGCGAAACGATTGAATAATTTGGAGAGTTCTGTTTTTGTCGTTAAATTTTGTGAAACTACGAAGATTGCTTATATAAGGTATAAAATACGTCACGAATGTGTACTCGGCGGAATAGCTCATTAGGCAAAGCGTTTTTACTTCAGGACTCTGGCAGGACTCCAGGGGTCACTGGTTCGAAACCTGCTCCGGGCAATGTTCTTTTCCCTTTTTTATTTTTTTTCTTGATTTTTTACTGGAGCTTTTATGATCCAATGTTTACATTTATCAATATATAGCATTTAATGAATAAGTTAAAAAAATGCCAAATCTGTGAAAAGGCCCCTTTAAGGCAATTAATACATTATTGTTTAAATGCAATTATTTTGACATAAAACCAAAAATATTTTGTCAGTTGTTCGACTCTTTTGTTGGCTTCATATTAAGTTATGCTTAAGAAGTATGGGGATTCACAAAGTCTGATGATATTGAACGCATACATTCAACATTTTGTAAACGAGTGTTACAGGTTAAAATAAATACATGTAATGTAGCTGTTTATGGAGAATTAGGTTGATATCCATTGTATGTAAATAGGTTCGTTAAAATTATAAAATACTGGTTTATAATTATTAACAATGAAAATATCATAATGAAAGTTGTTTACAAACAAGCTTTAAACGATTGTAATAGAGGTTATACAAATTGGGTCTCAAATGTTAAGAACATGCTAAATAACTTTGGATTTGGTTATATATTTGATAATCCAAACGATGTACACGTTAATAGTTTTTTAGCGAGTTCAAACGTAGACTTGTAGATAGCTTTAAACAGGAGTAGTATGGCAAAAGGAATAACACTCCTGTATCCTACATTAGATAAGTATACAGTTTTTAAAACCTCTTTGGTATATGAAGAATATTTAGACTTACTTCCTAGACGTCTGCGCTTATTTTTTGTAAGATTACGAGTGTCTGCACACCCGTTGAAGATCCAAACTAGCAGATACGCTCAGAATAACACACCACGGAATAAACGTTATTGTTTATGTTGTAATGAATTTGATATAGACGATGAATACCATTTCATATGTATATATGTTATAAGAAATACGATTCTTAATAATACTGTTAAATAAATTTCATGACCGCTTTGTCAGAACTTATGTGTCCCTGCAATTGATTGTGTTAATTTGTATTTGTTGTTATACCTATTCACGTGACAGAAATAAATGTGTATATGTAATAATGAAGACGA
Organism: Dreissena polymorpha; assembly: GCF_020536995.1. NCBI lineage: Eukaryota > Metazoa > Mollusca > Bivalvia > Myida > Dreissenidae > Dreissena > Dreissena polymorpha. The sequence goes on along the minus strand of NC_068355.1, from coordinate 51,222,849 downwards.
TGTACTTTGTATAAGTCTGAATAAATTGTCTGTCTGTCTGTCTATAATCAACCTAGAACTAGGCAGACGTAGCTTGTAGATTATACCGTTACGTAGTAGCCCTATCTCAAACCACAAATTGCGCCATTGACATTATTTTTACAGTGTCAGTTGAATAGGTTAAATACAATAGATTTTTTTCAATTTAATTAATAAAGCATACATTTAAATCGTTCTTAAATGTGTTCATTACGCGCAAATTCGTATGTAAAGTACATTTAACTTTATTTTAACTGCATACGTGTATTTAAAGAACAATTTACATTTCAAACTCCAATAGTTATTATTATGTTGTTTGCATGCCCTAAAACATAAACATTTGCGCATTGCTATTGGTATTCAAAGCTCGAGATGCATCATTTAATAATTATCGCAAGAAATTTTTGTTCAAACTCAATTCATGACAGATAGTCTACAAAACCATATCTACGTAAGTGAGACATTTAGGCACGCCATATTAAGTACGAACTCATTTGTCAGTGAAGAAGTCATACAGTGGTCTAGGAAAGACGCGAACTAACTCGCTTAGATGTATTGCTTAGCCGTGACATAATTTTTTTTCCTTGAAATGCAAAAAGAAAAGACATTGTTAGAGAACTATAGTATTTAATATTGAAAACACACTGTTAAAGATTGTGTCTTCTCAAACTTGAAGTTGAGCTGAATATAGTTTGTCTAATACACTTGTCGTTGTTATTATGGAGCTGGCAAAAGTATTGAAAGAAATGGAAAAAAAATGTATTTTTATGCAAAAAGGAAATTTGGTAACTCTAAAGAAAGACACACAAATATTCGTCGAGGATAATCATGTGCATCATGTACATACATTTTAATTCGAAGTAACATCCATTTTGTCTGTTTACAGTTTAGTTTGAAACCTTATGCTTGAAGATACCGTAAAAAATAATTTCTGATCAATATACAAAATGTTACATTCTCTCAACACAATTTGTTTAAATCTATATCATTTATAGAAACTCGTATAAGTAATTAATGCATTCACCGAACCACATTTTAGGGTTAGAGCTATGGAGGTAAAACATTTATCGGGAATTATTCCAAATGTCATCAGTTTTATTTTTTTCAGAGCAAAAATGCGAAAGAAGCATTCGTACAAGTATTGACGTTCGAATTTTCTCGAATTATATAATAGTTAATTACAAAACTGTTTCGCCTGTAAGAATTGACAACTATTATGCACGACAAAAATGAGAACTATATATTGTGATAATTATTTGTCTCATTATAAAAGTCCAAGCCAATATACGGTAAGGACGTGAGCGATCGGTATCTGTTAAGCCAATACAAGTACGCGACCGCTTAGACTTTTAGGTCTAATAATTTTTATTTCCTTTATGTTATGTCACTGACGACATACGAATCGAAAACGTGCTGTTAGCATTGAAACCAGGTGACAATTAAATAGACTGCAAGCAAAGTTATTACCAATTTGTCCTAACGCAACATGTACACTTGTGAATAATGGCGATGGAACTTACATTTTACAGGTTCAGCTTTCTGTTGATACATTTGCATAGTTTAATAACAAAGAACCAGAAGACAAAATTATTGCAAAAATGTTTCTCGGGTGACTCGTTGAACGTCGAAATTTTTAGTTTGATACGTGTCAATGCTTTTTCTGGAGTGTAAATGGTGCGTTGTCATGCTTTGTCTTGTGTCTTAAGTGGTACGTTGCTACTGTATATTGCCTCCCGTTTCTCAGCGGCACTAGATTGTCTTGTGTTGTATTTCAAAGGTAGATGTACATAGACATATGATGTTGTGTGTCTCAATGGTACTTAGAAATATACTTTCACGTGTCTCAAACACACGTATACATAGTAATATACTGCCATGTGTCACCACTGTAATTAGTCAAATGATGAAGTTCCGCGGTCAAGATGTATAATGGCCGGTCATATTTATCAACGTTGACCCCTCATTGTGACCTTGAGAGATACACTTTATTATGTTTAGTGTGTCAAGACGTCGTCATACGGTGATACTTTGTTGCAACCCTTCAAAGTGCCTGATAAAGGAGTTAGGTACAGTATTGAACTGCTTGTACCACATGTTTGACATTGACTCGCCTGGACTTTGCCTTATCAGCCTGATCCACAATTTTTATGCGCGCATCACGCCGCCTCATATCACTCATTACTTATGGCAAGTTATTTCAAATTCTAACACGGCACGTTCCAAATTTCATATAAACAAAGAAGAAAATCGTCCATGGGTTATTCTGCAACAAATTATGGGCGGAGCTTATACACTGAAAGCACGCGCTGTAGCTAAACAAAACATGCCGATACATTTTCCACCAGCGTAATAATCCGAAATTTTATGAATGAAAGTCACGTGACAAAATACTACGCTATAAACAGAAATGAGTAAAATTGACCCAATTTCCCACGGTGTTCGTCTGCTGCTTCGATACTAAAATGGCTGAAGTTCGAATCGGGGCAGTGTGCTCTTATCGCGGATCGAATTTGTTCTGTACAGTATCGTCAGTTTATTCCAATTTATTGTCACATGTACAGTGTTGTTTTCTTGTAGATGTAACACTATTGCGTTAATTTAAAGTGCACAATGAAAACATGTTAGATTACGCAAGTTATTGTTGTTCTTATTTAACCAAACGTGAGAAATGAAATGGGTTTTTTCCAACCAGTTTGGCTGTTATTGAGGGCGGAGATCTGATCGACAGAACAGCCGAAAGCTATTTTTATGGGCGGAGCTTCACATAAAATAGTATGCAAGAAAAATAAGATACATTGCATAAATCTTTAGTAAAATCGTGTTAGAATCGAAATAATTCGTGTACGTTATAGTTTGTTGTCGAATAACCCACGGCCGGAAGTTTAGATACGTGGTTTCAAATCACTCGTGCTTCGCACTCGTGATTTAATCCCTACGCATCTAAACTTCCGGCCGTGGGTTATTCGACAACAAACTATAACGCACACGAATTATTTCTTAAATATTCTGATAATTTTTGAGTCGACCATTCGGAGGCATCTCTTTGCCTTTGGTTATCATCCCTCTTTGACGGCTTTTTATCAGTAAATGGGCAATGATACCTTTTGACAAAGGTTGTTCCTGCGACACGCTCTCTCCTCACTGCCATCATTTATGGGTAGCTTCATAAAAACACTCAACTAATTTTATGTTAATCTAATTTTGGTATTTTTAAATTAAAGGGGCCTTTTTACACATTTTGGCATAATTGGAAGTTTGTCATTAAATACTGTTTCTTGATAGCTCCAGTTAAAAATCAAGAATACAATTTAAAAAATAACGTGCTGTCACCATAGGATGACATATGCTCCCTATAAACGCTTTGATAGAAGTAATTGAAATGCACTAAATGACCCCGTGACCTAGTTTTTGACCCGGCATGACCCATATTCGAACTTGACCTAGATCATGTCTAGATACAACTTCTGACCAAGTTTGGTAAAGATCGGATGACAATTGCTTGACTTATTGAGCGGAAACTAATCCGGACGGACGGACTGACGGACGGTGCGATTTTAATATGCCTCCAGATTCTATGTTCTGGGTGCATAAAAAAACTAACCCTTAACAGGGCTCGAAGCACTGACCCCCCGAGTCCTCGAGTAAAATCTTACAAATTAGACGATTCGGCCATCCGTGCTCATAAACTAATTGAGTGATGTATTTTAAACTTTATATAAGCAATCCTCGTAGTTTCACAAAATATAACGACACCAACAGAACTCTCCAAATTATTCAATCGTTTCGCGTTGCAGCGCTTTACAATTTTCAGGTTTTTAAATCGTAAAAAAATGCATATAATTGCTATTTTAGAGCATGGTTAATGTTCAGTATTACTGTCTCCTCACAAAGATCATAACTAGAACGAACATTTGCGAATCTGAAACTTTTTTATTTCAATTTTGTCAATTTACAAAAGCGTGAAAATGGCCCCTTTAACATCGTATTGTTATTATATTACTGACATTGTGTTCTGTTTCAAATGGATGGCTAATTAAGTGAATTAACGTTGAGAAAAACCACAGGTGGTTAGCGTGTGGCTATGATATTAATTTGTGAAAACATCATTTTGAATGATAAATAATCATATTATTACGAAAAAATCAACTTTTCGAAAAAAAATCACTATCAAATATATATATAACAAGGTATTCAACTCAAAATCACCCGAAAACAGGGTGCATCGCTTTGAACAGCCATTACTTCATCAACTGTGCAGCAATTTTCACGATCTCAGTCTTATCCAACGCAAAAATGAATTTCCTTTCTGAAAATATACATGTTTTGCAATATTTTTACAAATGCTGTGTCAACTTTTAATAAATAACACGATACACCACTCGCGTCACCTACTTGACATCGATCACACACGATCTAAGACTGAAATCTTCACGTAGTAAAGGGCATTTTCCCTGCAAAATTCACGTACCTCGATGCCATAATTCAATAAAACGTATGAACAAACATTCTTACCGTGCTTGCCGTTACATTATGCATCAAAACTAGCTGTCCAGCGCCGTTTGAAACCTGTGTTTACATATATTTTTAATAATACTATGAAAAGGATGCAAGTCTCACGTAAGGTTATCTATTCAAAAATTAATAAACTTCTGATTTCTAAAGTGAAATAATACGATCCGCGTCATGCGATATAGGGTCTTATGCCTAAATCTGCAATCGTAGCTGCATGATGCCAGCCTGCTCATCCACGAAACATTGGGTGACTTTATAGAGACCGCGGGCTCGTCTTGAGTAGCGCTGACCACATTCGGCATAAACCCCACTTTTGCATGCACATTTGATTACAATGGCCGGGTTTATGATTGATTCTAGTGAAAAGTCTGAGGCTGGGCTCTTCATCAAACAAGTTTTAAACGTCAATGGCTTTGAATCGACCGTCCAAAGGCGGTGATCATAGCTTACATCACTTTATGCGGTGTTCTGCTGTAAAGGCAGTGGATAACTACAATACTTTTACCCTGATATAGTTTATGGAGTTTCATTTTTACTATATATACCGGTAATATATTATATGCAAGCACTCCATGAAAAGCAACCAAATGTATGTAATTGATACGAATGTAACTTACGAATAAGTAGATAACACCAACGTGAATCAAACAATTTAAGAACATTTATTTAAATTAAACAACGTATTTACACAACTAAAATGTACAAAATAACAGCAAACTATGTACGTATAGTTTTGTGAAACAGTGAACAATGAGCTCAACATAACTAAACAAGAAGATGTGATGAGTCGAAAGGCAAGTGGCGCGTTGAACTGTTAAATGGCTCCTCGTAATCTTGAACTGAAAGAAATAACAAAAATAACTGTTCAGTTATGTGTTTAACGTCAACATAGATGTTTTTGGGGGAATAGAAAAAAAAGAAGATTTTTTTCCAGTAAACCGATCGACCCCAATTTTTGAAGGCTGACTTTATATTGTGTTTATGGTATTCCAGGTTGACTCGTTTTTGCTTTTATTACATTCGATGATATTTGCAAAATTTAAGTGTAAAGAAACATATATTGCTAAGTGATCAGACGATTTCACCATTATTTTAGTGGGACGTACTATGTGTACAGTTAAACAATTAAATGTTTAGCAAAAAAGGCTGACCTTCCTACACTATGTTTTGAGAAAATGAAAGTTTTTCAAACAAGTTAAGGAGTTAATGTTTGGCATTTAGGAGTTAATTGATTGGCATACGGCCTGCAGGAGACGTTACGGATGAAATGCTTATTGTTTTTCTTATAACAATAGTTTATAATCTAAAGGGGATTCGCACATGGTAATCCTATCCAATACAAACTGTCTAAGATAAACTAATTACGGCGTAAGTAGATTTATACGTCGATTGTTCCCCCTTTTTACTTAAATGGATGTAACGATGGTAAGTGACTAAGTGGTGCTTTATTTCAAATAACGTTTTAAAACAATTTTTCTTAAGAACTTCAACCAGTGCTTAAAAGACAGATTTTTATGGTGCTTATGGAAATGTCAAATACCGGGTACATCAGAATTACTGTATTTAATAAGCCTGTGTTTTTGATTAAAATTTGATTTGTACTACAATGTTATGCTTCACGCAACTTGAGAAATTGTCACCGTTTTCAGACGTATTCTTATACCTTAAGACATCGACGCAAACTGCAAGTAAAACTGTCGTTTATGCACCAAAGATTTTTGCAAATGTATTTCAATAACTTAAAATATTTGAAAAAATAAAGTTCTTAAAGTAAAGGTGTGATTAAATTATGTCCAGCCCGTAAGCAAACCCCTAAAAACCCCGTTAAATCTGCACCCTGACTAATAACTAGGTAAAAACAAAGCTGAAGCATTTAAAATCTACAAAATCCCATGATGAAGGTATGACTGGTTGATAAAATGTGTTAGCGCTGTTTGTTCATACACAGGGTTTTACAGGACGTAATTGTCTGCGCCCTTCACACATACAATGTTTACTATTACTCGCACAGTATTTCGAATCTACGTTCATATGGACGCAATCAATACTAAACGCGCAGTGCAAATGCTACATATAAGATGGGGGTTTCAAATATTGTGGAGAGCAGGGTAACATCTATTGAAAAAATACATTTGTAATTGTAACCCAATAACAAATAAATAAGGAAAAACGAGTCGCCTGCCGTTAATCTGGTTTGTAATCGCATAATCAAAATACATTTACCGGTTATTTATGAATATAAGACATGTATATACAATTACATTCTTTACGAAAAAGTCAGCATTTCAAATAGTTTAATACAAGAACACAGCAAATGACTTACAAGTACGAGCTTTAACAAAAATACCCTTAGGCAGTTCATTCAATTAAAGGATGAGTTAAATGATATCCATTAAACTTTGTTGAAACTGAATTCAATGTTTGGTCGAATGGGTAACACTACTATAGAAATCGAAAATTGAAGTCGGTTCAATTAAATTCTGAAGCAAATGTTTTGATGAAAACGACAAATGCCAGCGCATACTGCGCACACTAATCTGTGACGACACTTTGCGCACATTGATTAAGGTAATTTTTCCCAGAATCAGGCTCTAATTATTAGAAAACCAGGTGGTCAACTGGTACCTGTATATTGTCTATTTTCTTGGTCAACTGGTGTACCTGTATATTGTCTATTCTCTTGGTCAACTGGTGTACCGGTATATTGTCTATTTTCTTGGTCAACTGGTGTACCTGTATATTGTCTATTTTCTTGGTCAACTGGTACCTGTATATTGTCTATTTTCTTGGGCAACTGGTACCTGTATATTGACTATTTTCTTGGTAAACTGGTACCTGTATATTGTCTATTTTCTTGGTAAACTGGTACCTGTATATTGTCTATTTTCTTGGTCAACTGGTACCTGTATATTGTCTATTTTCTTGGTAAACTGGTACCTGTATATTGTCTATTTTCTTGGTCAACTGATACCTGTGTATTGTCTATTTTCTTGGTCAACTGGTACCGGTATATTGTCTATTTTCTTGGTCAACTGGTGTACCTGTATATTGTCTATTTTCTTGGTCAACTGGTACATGTATATTGTCTATTTTCTTGGTCAACTGGTACCTGTATATTGTCTATTTTCTTGGTCAACTGGTACCTGTGTATTGTCTATTTTCTTGGTCAACTGGTGTACCTGTATATTGTCATTTTCTTGGTCAACTGGTACCTGTATACTGTCTATTTTCTTGGTCAACTGGTACCTGTATATTGTCTATTTTCTTGGTCAACTGGTACCTGTATATTATCTATTTTCTTGGTCAACTGGTACCTGTATATTGTCTATTTTCTTGGTCAACTGGTATCTGTATATTGTCTATTTTCTTGGTCAACTGGTATCTGTATATTGTCTATTTTCTTGGTCAACTGGTACCTGTATATTGTCTATTTTCTTGGTCAACTGGTACATGTATATTGTCTACTGGTACCTGTATATTGTCTATTTTCTTGGTCAACTGGTACCTGTGTATTGTCTATTTTTTTGGTCAACTGGTACATGTGTATCGTCTATTTTCTTGGTCAACTGGTGTACCTGTATATTGTCTATTTTCTTGGTCAACTGTTACCTGTATATTGTCTGTCAACTGGTGTACCTGTATATGTCTATTTTCTTGGTCAACTGGTGTACCTGTATATTGTCTATTTTCTTGTTCAACTGGTACCTGTATATTGCCTATTTTCTTGGTCAACTGGTGTACCTGTATATTGTCTATTTTCTTGGTCAACTGGTGTACCTGTATATTGTCTATTTTCTTGGTCAACTGGTACCTGTATATTGTCTATTTTCTTGGTCAACTGGTATCTGTTTATTGTCTATTTTCTTGGTCAACTGGTACCTGTATATTGTCTATTTTCTTGGTCAACTGGTACCTGCATATTGTCTATTTTCTTGGACAACTTGTACCTGTATATTGTCTATTTTCTTGGTCAACTGGTACCTGTATATTGTCTATTTTCTTGGACATTTGCACCTCTGGTCCTGGGGGACATCCTTCAACACCTGCTCCACGTGAGCACCACAACCTAAAATAAGGGTCAACATAGGGGTCAACACATAGCGGTCAGCATAGGGGTCAATATGTTTGCACCACAGCCTAAAATTGGGTTCAACAGAGGAGTCAACTAAGGGGTCAACACATAGCGGTCAGCATAGGGGTCAATATGTGGGCACCACAACCTAAAATAGGGTTCAACATAGGGGTCAGCATTTGGGTCAATATGTGGGCACCGCAACCTGAAATACGGGTCAACTTAGGGGTTAATGCATGAAAACGGGGTCAACTTAGAGGTTCAACATGCGGTCATTATGATCTATATACCCTGTCAAAGGGGTTAACAAAAGTGTTATTCTAGGGTAAATCTGCAACTCAACATGTGGTCATTATGATCTGTAGAATAACCTTACACGAGTGTCAACATTAAAAGATAATTCTACAACTGGTGTTAATTGGGATCATTTTAATCTTTAGAATAAAGTGCACCAGGTGTCAACATAGGAGTCATTGTAGTCTATAAGAAAATCTGCAACAATGTTGAATATATAGGTGTTATTTTATTGAAAATGAAAATGTTCAACAATAGTGAACATAGGGGTCATTAAAGTACCGGTATATACGGCAGTCTGTACCAGGAGTGAAGACATAGGAGGCCATTATCGGACAGTAAAAGCTAAATAAATAAAGAGATCACTCTGCGTTTGTTTTACTTATTCTTGAGTTATATCCCGCAGCAAATTCGGTCACTTAAGCTCGATTGGTCATTGTCGGCACAGGTACTACTTACAAGTACCCAGGGTACTCTTAAGTATACTTACATGTACCCCGGGTACGGTAAACATAATAAAACGTACTCGGGAATTTTAACTCTAAATCGGTCGTTGTCGGCTTTAAATTTTTTTAATTATGTTGACAGGTATGTCAAATTTTCTCAAATGGCCTCAATATTATCGAAACTCATACTAAAAAATCATGTTGATGCAGTTTTTTAAAGTGAGAAGTTTGTTTAAGATAAACAATATCTTTTTGCGATGATCGGTAGCGCTTTTTACGACATCGGATTTTTGGCGGGAATACAACTCTGGTACAGTCTAATATCGACCGGGTACGTTTAAGTATATTTGCCGTACCGGGGTACATGTAAGTATATTATACTCAAGAGTACTCGAGGTACATGTAAGTAGTACCCGAGCCGACAATGACCAATCGAGCGTCACTTAACGGAAGTCGCAATTCGCGAAATAAAAACCTAATACACTTAAAACGCATTTAATATGTGAAACAATTATGTTTCTATTCTGAACAGAAAACCTTTAAGTATCGCGTGTTTTGTTTTGTAGCGTGCTAGACAAGGGCGACAATTACTGCAATAAAATATAGCAAAAGTTATTGCAAAATGTTAAAGTTGGCGCAAACAGACCAACCAACCAACCAACAGACCAACCAACCAACCAACCAACAGACAGGGCAAAAACAATATGTCCCCCACTACTATAGTGGGGGACATAAAAACAGATCATTGAGATGATAACGATCTTTTTAATGACGTGTTCCAAAAGCGGCTGTGACCAAAAATAGGATGTGACCTTGACATAAAATGCCACCCGTATATCTAGTCACGTACATGTACTATTTTACAAAGCGTACTTGTATCATACAGACAGAATGTAATGAAGCGTGTGGCTTTTAAATACATACTCACTGTTGGGCAGCCATAATCTAATGTCAACAGTTGACTGTACTGTATACATCAAATCAAACTGATTTGTTCAGTTAGTTTATAGCTGTTGCAACGCAATGCACACTAACTGACTTAGAATAGATCTAGTGGTATTTAAAGTGTAAAGGATCAGTCACTACTTGAGGCTAGTAGGTCTCAGATCGACATTTACTGAGCTTCTTATTTATAGATCTATACCGTGACGTTAATACAAAAATACACTACAGTAAACTTACTTTCGCAATACAGCGTCTCGCGAATTTTCAAATAAAAATAAAACAAAGTAGGCCTAAATGAACGTTAAATTCAACGACCATTGATTTAAAAGAACGATACTTCGAAAATCTACATTCGCGTTATTTATAGCCTAAGGTTTACAAACTTGATCTTGATTGCAAATTAATTCTGAAAAGGCATGATATAGATGTACATGTAGGTCAGGTCATGAGTACTGTAATGTCAACATTCATATCAAATCAACCTCCGTAAGTATAAAATCGCACCTACACATATCAGAATCAATGATATCGTATCAGATTAGTCTATTAACAAAGGTATGTCAATCAAACATAATGTTTTATACTGAACATACAGTCTGTATGAGTCGATCAAGCAGGTGCTTACCGCAACAAACTGCAAAATCACTGTCAGACTCTTATTCAAGCCTTATTCAAGGTCGTGTTTCTCGTCTGAGTCAGGTAGATTCTAAATTTTAAGCGCAATTGTAAAGAGCGTACAAAACAATCTTACCTTTCCACGTGACTTTCTTGCAAGTTTCACATATAACCTTCATACACATTTTAAATAACTTTTGTGTTCGTCTTTTCGCAGAAACATAAGAATCACTCCTCCAAAACTTGTCAACTGAATTCTCCCAACACAAACTAAATCGATTTATACCACGCGCCAAGCAATGTCACGGTGTATACCCATATCGTCCGCCTCTCCGAGGAAACGCATACTGTATAGGTATCCCTCCCGGATGCGGTACCGGTCATTCTCGGATAAAAACATTGTTCTGTGATGCAGAGTGGTCACAAATAGTGTTTTGGATTTGAAGGAAACGCCGCCAACAGTAAGTATTGCAAGGAACATTGCAGTCGTTGACTAATGTTTTATGTACTTCGTGTTAATTTTCCTTTAACCGAAGATTGACTAAGAGTCACACAGTTTCAGGTTGCACTGTTGATTATCGCATATTTGTGTTGTTAACATGACTTTCCACACGCAACAATATAATTAGGCCTAAAATGTATATCAGAGGCATATCAGTTGTAATTTTCGTAAATTTAAAATCATATTTATAAATGGAACTTACGTGAAATTGTCTAAAAATTGTATTTTTTGGTTGGTATGAAAGCACTCGTATCCCTCTCATACATGGGATTTCAGAGCACAGGAAACCTTTCAAATTCTCAGATATATTATGCTATTGCAAAGACCATGCATTCGATTTGCCAGAAAGACGACGCAAAAAGCAGAGGAATTTGAAAAGATCGTATCAAAGCTCTCTGGCTAGCCGAAAGGGTGCAATAACACCACAAGCGCGACGAAAAAACTTTTGCCTATCAGAATATTTGGAATTCAACTACAGGAACGTGCATATGAAATGAACTGCACGTAGCCAATTTGAGGACTTTTTTATTGAACAGCAGAAACATTTTTCTTTTATACATATATGTCTATCTATGTACCCAATTTTAAAAGGGCGTACCGACATCATGTAATATTCAACTTCAGGAATGAATTAATAAATTAAAAGTATAAATTTAGTAAATGAAAAAACAGACCTCGTTTTTAAAGATTTTGTAAAAACAAGTATTTAAGTCACTGAGGCAAATGTTATATGTGCTTTTTTCGAAAAGACTACAATTATTCGATATAGTATTTTATAACGTGCTATACCCCGTTTCCCATGTAATACAACCATTACATATTTTTTATATTAAACATGTGTATTTCATACGGAATATTACGCTAGTCAATTGTTCCAAGAGTTTGTATCACTCGAGTTGTTTGTGTGATGACGTATCACACGAGAGGCGGAGCCTCGAGTGTGATGCAAAATAGCACAAGCCACGAGAGTGATACAAACTCTTGGAACAATTGACTAGCGTAATATTCCTTTTATTATATACAACAACTAACGAAAACAGTTAACAATTGTATTTTTTACTTTAACAAAACTGACAAAACAATGACTGAAACGGTACGCCATAGTTTATTTAAGACGCGTATGAATACAGTTTATGTAAATGAACGTGTAAACTATCGAACCGGGAAAACACAGGTTTCCGACACGCTTACCTTAATGCCATCGTTAATCCAATGTTTATAACAATTAGGTTGACAACTTTAATCCGATGTTTATAACAAAAAAGTTGAAACAATATGCACTTCCACTTCTATCTTCCATGTCTTTATCAAAACTTAGTTAAACCACACTATTTTATTGTATTCCTATCGAAATATACATTTATGCATGATAAACACACGCTTCAAAATAGGTTTTGAATTTGTTCGATGTTTTTAACAAATAGTATACTGTTAAAAAACACCACGTCCGACAGGTCCTTAAATTCCATAGAGTTTAGATAAAACTAGTGTGTTTCGTCACTAAAATGACGTCACACGATGTACTACGTAATATATTTCGTAATATAAAATATTTCTATTTTCGGTGCGCGTAATCTGACGTCATTAAATGGGTCGATGTAGTCCGGCTAGTATGGTAATACGGAATTGAAAACAGCGAGTAGCGTAATACGGGATTTTTTATGTCAACGATTGATACAACCTGTATTTTGTTAAAAGCATTAAACAGGTATATAATAAAACAATTTTAAGCGTTTCCATTGGCTTAGTTTTCGTTTATTGACCAATCGTATTTTGTTATTTTGCTGTAATGACGTTGCAACGTCAAATGACGTAACGAAATGTAAACAACATTCGGGATTTATCATTATGTTTGCGTTAATATTTATTTAATTTGCTCATTTAAAAGCGTGTGATAAAAAAGATCTGACACTCGTTGTCATATAAAAAAGGCTCGCTTACTAAAACAATTCCTGTACTCGTTTAATAAAATATGGTATGATATGACAACTCGTGCCAGATCCTATATATCTCTAGCAATATAAGTTCGCAAACATTTGAATATTTTTCTTGTTATGCATGCATTAAAAAAGCGGATATACCGTCGATATGCCCCTTTAAACTGTGAACTATGCATACTTCTTCGTTTATAAAACAATCGCGTAGTATGTTTTCCTGTTTCAAGCCAAATAATAATTGTAATATTAATTATTATACAATAGTAGTAATATATACTTCAATAAAATCTGTTTGAAAATGTAATGAACGTTATGCAAGTTATTGGTTACACAAGGGACAACACACCTAACGCACAATAGCAGTATCTTCAGCGAAAGTTCATTTTCTGAAAATTATGATCATCAAGCGATTTCTACAAATAAACATCACCCAATTAATATTATTGATTGTACAGATGGTCTTTAGGGCGATTGCCTTCTGCAATTCCACCCATAGGTAACATAATATACGTAAACCGAAGAATATAGTCCGTTACTGCATTTAACCACGTTGCATCCAGATTCTGCATTCGCAAACAAAATAGCTCCGATGAGCACGTTACATCCATGGCGACGTCTTTTCATTGTGGCATTAGCACCCGAGTAACAAGCATTCCTCATGGAAGGACTATACAACGACGAAATATCGGTTCAATACTGAACTATCTACACTTAACCGATACAGCGCATTTATGTTCTTTCGTTTTAAGAAATCAACTGCGTTCGCGATATGGACGAGACTGTGTCGCTTATAAATAAGTAATCACAAACGAAGCAAAGAAAATAAACATATAACTACAAAGCAGGATGGTTCTACTGTTCCGTGCAATGCTTACTTTGAATGACATGTGTCCCTTTTTAACAAAAAAAATTGTTTTGTGTATCACCATCCACACTGAACCATGTTTTTATCTGAGAATAATTTAATCCAAGGGGCTGACCGTTATGATAATACACCGTGAATGTCGTATACGTAATCAGTTGGTTTACCCACACTATGCAAAAAAGAAAGAGTCGTTTTGCGCGAAAACGATATCGGCTGAATTAAAGAATTGATCTACAAGGTTCTTCTGCTCATGGGTAGATGTTGTGTGATAATTTAATTGTGCATCCCAAATGGTAAAATATAATTAAGCCTACGTATAACAAGGGGAAGTGTTTTTTTTTACAAAAAATTAGAAATTTCAATATGCATGCAATGTGTGAGGATTATTTGACAATTTAGAGAAAATATTCTACCTTTAATTCGCCAGGAACAACCGCAGCAATTGCACTGCTTAAGATAAAAAAATAATTTCATGCGGTTTATTTGAATAATTGGTTATTTATCAATTCAGTTACATGAAACCTCAAGTTAACGTTTAACAAAATGAAACAAAAAAAACTACAATCGGCTTCCAATTTCGCTTACTCATCAATGAACAAAAAATGTTTATAATGAATATTACAATATGTATAGATTGTTTTTTTTTTAAATAATACAATGTGTTTTATCAATCTTAATTACAGTCATGTTTAATCTCTGCATTATACCATTGTGTTTAATCTTTTAGTTATGATACAATTGTGTGTTACACTTCTGATATCGCTTTTCTAATTTGATATAATATGCAAATTGTGTTTTATATGAGCATGTTTACTTTTTTGTGAGATACTATTGCCGTTGATGATGTTGCGGAATTTGTTTTGGTAATGTATCCTGAAAAGATAAAATAAAAATAAAGTAACATACTATTATACGTTTACACCTAGATATAAATGAGCTCTAGATCATTTAGCTGCTGTTCTAGCGCACGTCGATTTAAACCCAGATTTTGTTTATATCTTAAAGGGGCCTTTTCACAGATTTTGGCATATTTTGAAGTTTGTCATTAAATGCTTTATATTGATAAATGTAAACATTGGATCTTAAAAGCTCCAGTAAAAAATCAAGAATAAAATTTAAAAAAGGAAAAAAAAGTAGCCGGTACCAGGGCTCGAACCAATGTCCCCCGGAGTCCTGGAGTTAGTCTGAAGTAAAAAACGCATTAGCCCTCTCGGCTATTCCGCCGGATATACAAATGTTTGATTTTATACCTTATATAAGCAATTTTCGTAGTTTCGTAAATTTAAACGCAGCAACAGAACTCTCCAAATTATTCAATCGTTTCGCGTTGCAACGCTTTATAATTTTTAGGTTTTCAAATCGTCAAAAGATACATAAAATGACTATATTGGACTATGGTAAATGTTCAGTAATACTGTTTCCTCACAAATATCATAACTAAAACGATAATTTGCGAATCTGAAACAACATTTTTCAATTTTGTCAATTTACCAAACCGTGAAAAGATCCCTTTAACGTTTAGTCTAGTATTTTCGTAGACAAATGATTGCAGTACAATGGCAAGGTTTGGGGGTTTAATCATATCGAATAAATAGCGTTCTACATGATTTATAAATTTATAAAGTCAGACCTCAAAGAATGTCATTTGATATTTATGGTCATATAGATCTTTTGTTTTATGTTCAGTAGTTCGTACATGTGTACTATAGAACGTGCATATTTGTAGGACGCGTAAACTGTTCGAAAAAAATAAAGCGGAGCTATACAAAACGTAGGCGATTTTGGGAGAAGTAAGAAAATGACTTTTTCGCTGCTTTATACAGGATTGTAATTATCCTTTAATAAAACTGACCGATATTCGTATAATAACATTTGTTTTATTACCAAATAATGTACGCTGAAGCAGTGCGCTTTTGTGTTAAAGGCCTAATCTTAAACCAGTGACGTATAAATGAAGAATGGAAATAACGTTCGGTTTATCGTTGTTCATTGTCAAAAAAACATACATGTTCTCGTTCGTAGGAATACAATCATATTGCCGGTTTTTAAATAAAAACATATATGATTGTTTTGCTTTAAAACTCGAGCACATCGTGAACATGATATTAATTTACATGGTTTCTTCGTGATATGAAATCAATACTTTTGTAACTTATGTTTTTTAATGTTTTTTTTTAAATGTAAATGTAAATAAACGCCATAAGCCATTTATATGGTAAACACAATCTACCGGGGTATATTTTTTGTGGTTACTACACGGCCGTTTAATACGTGCGCCACCTCTTTTTTGCGATGCATTGATAAATGTACCAATGCTATTTCCGAGGTAGCGCTTAAGACAGGATGTTTTGCAATTTCACGGATAACTCTACATAGTGAGTAGGTTTTATAAGTTGCTTTTATTAAACATATTTCGCATTATTAAACAAGATGTGTTTGTGAAACACAATGTCCCCCTATATGATGTTTGACCTTGAAGGATGACCTTGACCTTGTGAAGGATGACCTTGACCTTCACCACTCAAAATGTGCAGCTCCATGAGATACACATGCATGCCAAATATCAAGTTGCTATCTTCAATATTGCAAAAGTATTCATAAAATAAGCGATTTGGGCCACATATATTTGACCTCTGACCTTGAAGGATGACCTTGAACTTTCACCACTCAAAATGTGCAGCTCCATGAGATACACATGCATGCCACATATCAAGTTGCTATCTTCAATATTGAAAAAGTATTCATAAAATAAGCGATTTAGGCCACATATATTTGACCTCTGACCTTGAAGGATGACCTTGACCTTTCACCACTCAAAATGTGCAGCTTCATGAGATGCACATGCATGCCAAATATCAAGTTGCTATCTTCAATATTGCAAAAGTATTTATAAAATAAGCTATTTGGGCCACATATATTTGACCTCTGACCTTGAAGGATGACCTTGAACTTTCACCACTCAAAATGTGCAGCTCCATGAGATACACATGCATGCCAAATATCAAGTTGCTATCTTCAATATTGCAAAAGTATTCATAAAATGAGCGATTTTTGCCACATATATTTGACCTCTGACCTTGAATGATGACATTGACCTTGACCTTTCACCACTCAAAATGTGCAGCTTCATGAGAGACACATGCATGCCAAATATGAAGTTGCTATCTTCAATATAGCAAAAGTTATTGCAAAATGTTAAAGTTGGCGCAAACAGACCAACGTACAGACCAACATACAGACCAACAGACAGGGCAAAAACAATATGTCCCCCACTACTATAGTGAGGGACATAGAAAGTCGGACAATGTAGTGAGATTCAGCGAAGATTTGTTCATCCACAATGTACAGAAACATATATTAACAACACTTTTGGAAACACGTTGGTCTTAATAAGTTGTGACATGGTGAAGTTCAAAAAAGAAAATCGATGTGTTTTGCATGTCTGATGAACGCATTTTTACCCAAAGAAATCAATTAAGACATCAAAACTTTGCTTTGAACACGTACAAGTTGTTGCATGAACTAAAGCATTAGCTCCTGTCGATCTAAAAGATAATTTTGCATTCTTCCAAAAGATTTATTTATCTTCACTGAATCGCACTAGTTTGCCCGATTTTTTCAACAAATGCGAAATGTGTTTAGAAAAACATTAAAAACTTCACATCCTAAAAAATTATCCGTGAACTTTCAAAACATTCGGTCCTATGGGGTATGCACCACCTCGGAAGTAGTATTGGCCCATTTATTAATGAATCGCAAAAGAGGTCGCGTCAGTGATTAACGTCAGTATATTATGGTTTTGAAAGACGGAGGCAAAGCGTGTTATTATACTTTTACATATTTTTACGATGGCCTAGAGATGGCATTCAATTGTCTTTTTTAAATTGCACTCTTTTTTCTATCGCGTTCCTGTGACATACGAACTCGAGGAAACGACTTAATAACTCGTGGGAACGAGTTAGCTATGTCATGGGAAAGACTTAATAAGTCGAGGGAACAAAAACAAAACAAAATAAAAGAGGAGTGCAATGAAACAAAGAGCGGTGCAGTAAATAAAGAGGGGTGCATTAAACAAAAAAGCAAATAATTTTAGCTCACTTGAGGGGACGACTTACTAAATCGTGGGAACGAGTTAGCTATGTCATTGGAACGAATAACTAAGTCGAGGGAACGTGATAGAAAAAGAGGAGTGCAAAACTAAATGAGAAGTGCAATGAAAAAAGAGCGGTGCAGTAAATTGTTAAATTCATCCCTACTTTATTAACTGCGCCGCTCTTTTTTTCATTTCCAACATGAGACGGTCATTGGCACCGTCTGCAACTGTGTAGGAGTTCACAGATGGTCTTTGGCACCATCTTCGAGTGTCTGGGAGTTTACAGACGATCTTTGGCACCGTCTTCGAGTGTCTGGGAGTTCACAGATGTTCTTCGTCAATGTCTTCGACTGTCTGGGAGTTCACAGACGGTCTTTGGCACTGTCTGCGACAGTGTGGGAGTTCACAGACTGTTTGGCACCGTCTTCGAGAGCTGGGAGTTCACAAACCGTCTTTGGCACTTCTGTGACTGTCTGGGAGTATTGATCTGGGAAGATGGCAGCATCCGGGATGGTCTGTATTGCTGCCATACTTGGTCAACGGACAGCCGTATTTATGCTTGGGTTGTAGGTGTGTGTCCTTGAAAGTCCATGATTAAAGTCAAGATCCCTGCCCATCAAGGACCGTGACGTTAGTTGTACAGATGTCTCCTGTGCTACCGATGATGCAACACGAGCGATAAGATGAAGACCGAGGACAAGCTGTTGCTAATAAATTGCCTTACATTCAATTTTTTTTTTCAGAAATATTTTCTAAGGGAAATTATTTCTTATATTGAATCTATAAAACTGATAAATGGTGATGCCCTGGGAATAAATTGAAATTGTTTGTTATGTGTGTAACACAATACCGTAACATACATCAACATTCACAAACATCGCCTTCATGCGCATTTAAAATAACAAAGTAAACAAAAAACAGAACATAAGCTTTTTTGTATAAAACTATTCAGCCTCTTAACACGTGAGATCTCTAATTATTTGTTATAATTGCATAATAATTAACAAGAGGTCCTGAAAGACCCAAAGTCGCTCAAATGAGATAACAAGATATTATTGGGACAAATCTTCTGACCGAGTTTCATGAAGATTGGAAAATAAACATGGCCTATAGAGTGTTAACAAGATTTTACTATAGCCATATAAGGAAAAATGCCCCGCCCCTTGGAAGCCATGTTTTTTAAGCAAACATAATTATTTTCATACACATCCAAGATATCATTGGGACAAATCTTCTGACCAAGTTTCATGAAGATCGGAAAATAAATGTGGCCTCTTAGAGTGTTAACAAGGTTTTACTGAAGCCAAATAAGAAAAATGCCCAGCCCCCTGGTGGCCATGTTTTTCAACCAAACGGCATCATTTCTGAACTCGTCCAAGATATTATTGGGATGAATCTTCTGACCAAGTTTCATGAAGATTGGACTATAAATGTGGCCTCTAGAGTGTTAACAACATATTACTATTACCATATATAGCCATATAAGGAACAAGAGCACCGCCTTGCGGGTGCAGACCGCTCATCTATTTTCTTTTTAAAGGTGAAGGGACTCTCATTTTCAATCACAAAGGAGGGAGGAGTGGAGTGAAGAGGGGTGTATAGTGTGGGGTTGTGGACATTTATTACATTATCTTCCAAAAAAGCGAAAAAAAAAAAAAAAAAAAAAAAATCCGGGGGGGGGGGGTGGGGGGGGGGGGGGGGGGGTTGGGGGGCGATGGGGGGGGGGGGGGGGGGGTTTGGGTGCGATGGTTGGACGGTATTTCAAACATAACCATTTTTAAAAAAAAATGGGGGGGGGGGTATAGTGTGGAGGGGGTGTGGTTTGTAATTTGTGAGATGATCTTAAAAAAAAAAAAAAAAAAAAAAAAAAAAAAACAAAACTGTAGGGGGGGGGGGGGGGTGGGGTGGGGGGGGGGGTATCGGGTGGTATAGTGTGAGGGTGTGGTGGTCATTTGTGAGATGATCTTAAAAAAAAAAAAAAAAAAAAAAAAAAAAAATAGGGGGGGGGGAGGGGGGGGGAGGGGGGAGGGGGGGAGGGGAGGGCACGGGGGATGGTTTGGGTGGAGTCTATTGTGGTATGTCAGGTAAGAGTAGTTTCATCAAAGTATCAATCAAATCTAATCATAAATAAAGAAGTTATGGCAATTTTAGCAAAATTTAATAATTTGACCTTGAGAGTCAAGGTCATTCAAAGGTCAAAGTAAAATTAAAGTTGCCAGGTACAGTAACCTCATGATAGCATGTAAGTATTTGAAGTTTGAAAGCAATAGCCTTGATACTTAAGAAGTAAAGTGGATCGAAACACAAAATTTAACCATATATTAAAAGTTACTAAGTCAAAAAAGGGCCATAATTCCGTAACAATGACAACCAGAGTTATGCAACTTGTCCTTTTACTGTACCCTTATGATAGTTTGTGAGTGTTCCAAGTATGAAAGCAATATCTATGATACTTTAGGGGTAAAGTGGACCAAAACATAAATCTTAACCAAATTTTCAATTTTCTAAGTATAAAGGGCCCATAATTCCGTTCAAATGCCAGTCAGAGTTACATAACTTTGCCTGCACGGTCCCCTTATGATAGTTCATAAATCTTGCAAGTATGAAAGCAATAGCTTTGATACTGTAGGAATAAAGTGGACCTAAACACAAAACTTAATCAAATTTTCAATTTTCTAAGTATAAAAAGGGCACATAATTCTGTCAAAATGCCAGTCAGAGTTACATTACTTTGCCTGCACAGTCCCCTTATGATAGTTAGTAAGTGTTGCAAGTATGAAAGCAATAGCTTTAATGCTTAAGGAATAAAATGGACCTAAACACAAAACTTAACCAAAATTGTCAATTTTCTAAGTATAAAAAGGGCACATAATTCTGTCAAAATGCATGCCAGAGTTATCTAAATTTGCCTGCCCAGTCCCCTCATGATAGTAAGTAAGTGTACCAAGTTTGAATGCAATAGCATTGATACTTACTGAGAAAAGTGGAACTAAACGCAAAACTTAACCAAAATTTTCAATTTTTTAAGTATAAAAAGGGCACATAATTCTGTCAAAATGCACGCCAGAGTTATCTAACTTTGCCTGCCCAGTCCCCTCATGATAGTAAGTAAGTGTACCAAGTTTGAATGCAATAGCATTGATACTTTCTGAGAAAAGTGGACCTAAACGCAAAACTTAACCGGACGCCGACGCCAACGCCAACGCCAACGCCAACGCCAACGCCGACGCCGACGCCAAGGTGATGACAATAGCTCATAATTTTTTTTCAAAAAATAGATGAGCTAAAAATGTCCCACCTCTTGGCAGCCATGTTTTTCAAGCAAAGGTTACAATTTTCAAACTCAAAGAAATCATTGGAACAAATCTTCTGACCAAGTTTCATAAAGATCAGAAAATAAATGTGGCCTCTAGAGTGTTAACAAGATTTAACTGTAGCCATATAAGGATAAATGCCCCACCCCCTGGCGGCCATGTTTTTCAACCAACCGGCATCATTTCGAACTCATCCAAGATATTATTGGGATGAATCTTCTGACCAAGTTTCATTAAGATTGGACAATAAATGTGGCCTCTAGAGTGTTAACAAGATTTTACTATAGCCATATTAGGAAAAACGCCCCGCCCCTTGTCAGCCACGTTTTTCAAGCAAAGGTTACCATTTTTGAACTCATCCAAGATATCATTGAGACCAATCTTCTGACCAAATTTCATGAAGATTGGACAATAAATGTGGCCTCTAGAGAGTTAACAAGGCAAATGTTGATGGCGCAAGATGCACGACGGACCAAAGGCGATCACAAAATTTCACCATGAGCACGTTGTGCTCAGGTGAGCTAAAAACAGGTTATATTTATCTGATTACAATGTCTTTGAAAAGCATTTCATATATGCCAGCTTTCATGTATGTGAACATCATTTACATTCATTCAAACCGATACCGTTTATTTAGAAATGGAAATAGTTTGCGACCTTTATATGAGCCGCTTCATGCGGAAATGAGTTGTTTTCCCGCTATACATTCAAACAATATATTGTGATCTCATTAGCAGACATAGTTGCTACTGGCAAGACTGCGCTTATGGCATAAGACCCATTTTCGCATGACGCAGCTCATATGAGCATTATTAGGTTCTGGGCAGGGCTGATTCAACACAACCAAGTTTCAAAGTGAGATATTTGTATTTGTTTCATTGGCATACAAACAGACCATGTATCTTCATGGGGCACTCGATACCTTCAGATGTAAAGAGTGCTGTCATGGATAGTGTAAATTAAGCAGTCGATTGCTCCAAACAATGCTCCGTTTTTACAGTCAAACCCATCATACAATTGTAATAAAACA
Organism: Dreissena polymorpha; assembly: GCF_020536995.1. Lineage (NCBI taxonomy): Eukaryota > Metazoa > Mollusca > Bivalvia > Myida > Dreissenidae > Dreissena > Dreissena polymorpha. Next base: position 51,200,206 of record NC_068355.1, on the reverse strand, counting down.
ACAAATTCTGATTGTTATCATTTTTCATGGCACACAAAGTCACCCACAAAAAAATATAAAAGGGACTTGTTCGTTTTTCTAGTGTAATTATATGTATATATAAATATATGTTAAAAAGTATAAAATTACACAAGAGGGCCTGAAAGGCCCAAAGTCGCTCACCTGAGATAACAAGATATTATTGGGACAAATCTTCTGACCATCTGAAGATCGGAAAATAAATGTGGCCTCTAGAGTGTTAACAAGGTTTAACTATAGCCATTTTAGGAAAAATGCCCCACCCCCTGGCAGCCATGTTTTTTCAACCAACCGGCAACATTTTTGAACTCGTCCAATATATTATCGGGGTTAATCTTCTGACCAAGTTTCATGAAGATCGGACAGTAAATGTGGCCTCTAGAGTGTTAACAAGATTTTACTTAAGCCATATAAGGAAAAATGCCCCGCCCCTGTGGAAGCCATTTTTTTCAAGCAAACATATTTATTTTCGAACTCATCCAAGATACCATTGAGACCAATCTTCTGACCAAATTTCATGAAGATTGGACTATAAATGTGGCCTCAAGAGTGTTAACAAGGTTTTACTATAGCCATATAAGGAAAAATGCTCCGCCCCCTGGTGGCCATGTTTTTAAAGCAACCAAAACCATTTTCGAACTCGTCGAAGATATCATTGGGACAAATCTTCTGACATAGTTTCATGATGATCAGAAAATAAATGTGACCTCTAGAGTGTTAACAAGGTTTTACTATAGCCATATAAGGAAAATAGCCTTGCCCCCGTGGTGGCAATGTTTTTCAACCAACCGGCAACATTTTTGAACTCGTCCAAGATATTATTGGGATGAATCTTCTGACTGAGTTTCATGAAGATCGGACTATAAATGTGGCCTCTAGAGTGTTAACAAGATTTTACTATAGCCTTATATAGCCATATAAGGAAAAATGCCCTGCCCCTTGGCAGCCATGTTTTTCAAGCAAACGTAACCGTTTTCGAACTCATCCAAGATATCATTGAAACCAATGTTCTGACCAATTTCATTTAGATTGGACAATAAATGTGGCCTCTAGAGAGTTAACAAGGCAAATGTTGACGCCGCACAACAGATGACGAACAAAAGGCTATCACAAAAGATCACCATCAGCACGTTGTGCTCAGGTGAGCTAAAAAGTTTCAACTTATTCAAGTTACAAGAAAAGGTTAAATAAAATCTGTCTACTTAACGATTACAACCAAGGACCTTTTGGATAAAAACGAGCACTTGACCACTGCAAGATCCGGCTGAAAATATCTGTTGGTATTGTACACAATCTTTTCAATTAAAAGCTTAACAAACACTTAATTATTTTGCGAGTGATCATTATCAATAAACAAACCAAAATTTGTACTTTTTTCTTGGTAAGGATTTGATTTTGCTTGTCTTGCGATAATGCATGCATTCTAAGTTGAATGTATTGCATTTTTATAATTTTCATCTTGACAAACTGTTAACAAGTCCTTGAACAAATGTACCTTAATTATTAATGTAACTTAAACTTGTTAAACTAAAGAAATACAGAATCAAAAGTCTCTTCTCAGTAAAAGATATTTAATGGTGTATTAAAAAAAATAATAAAAAATATTGTATCATTTTATTTTTTCAAATAAAAATGTTTTCACGCCAAAAAAAATGACCAAAAGTAAAAAAACTATAAATATGTCATAGAACAACTGGTCAAGAGCTACGCTGTCCCCAATGAAGTCGCACAAGTTTTGTGGTCTCATGAGCAGACAGATGAGCTCTTGACAAGACTGTGCAGATGCATATTGCATAAGACCCATTTTCGCATCACATGGCTTATATGCTAACAATAGAGCACTTTTGTATTGACCTTTCATCAGTACATGTATTGCTTTATTAATTATTTTGGCAAGAAAGAGACATGAAACAAAAAGATGACCTACTTTTTACCATTCTGTCTAAAAAAATCTCCATGCTTATTGGGTATATTTTATGTAGTTACATATTAAACAATTGTTTTGTTCGAGGATATAACGAAGCACTGAATGAGCTGCAATCTGTGAAAAACCCAGCTAAATGCATGTGCATAGAGAACCTCCCAAGATGAGATTGTGCAGTTCCCAAAGGATAATAAGGGATGACACTTTCAGCTTTCGAGAAAATCTTTGCTCAACGGAATTCACCACTAAACAAAAATCAAGCCTAAAGAAAAGTGTCGCCCCTTATCAGCCTGTGTGGACTGCACAGTCTAATAGAAACTTTATGCACCTGCATTAAGGCCCAGTTTTCACTTAAAATAAGATGGATGACAAACTTACACCACATGAATACATCAAACCATAACAGAACAATGTACTTCCATACTTGTCACGAACAAAATATGTAACTGGCAAGTTCAATATAGTAAGACTGCCATTTCTAAAATTAAGAGTGTGTACTGAACATGAATGATACAAAATAATACTTATTCTTGTAAAGTTCTACAATACCCAAACAGTTGTTTCTACTGTACACAATGACTAGGGTATGATTAAATAAATGATGGACATAAGAGAATGATACCAATCAGTAATTTCCCATACCCTATGTAAAACATTAAGAGATAACCCATACCACAAGATATGAACACAGATTCACATATATAGTAGTTGTTTAAATCTTTATTATGCCAGAAATGGAAAAAATTGAGATCTTCTACCAAATTGTAACTGATTGACTTTCCCTTTTACCAGTAGATAGATGTGTAGGCTGCCATTTTCTTAACGATACATGTAAACAACTATAATTTACACATGTATAAACAATACAAAACTTTTACTTAAGTTATTTTTATTAAATTAACCAAAAATGCCAACAGAAAAAAATTACCACAACATGTTTCCCAATTTTCAGATAGCAAATATTGAACATGTAACAATAATTTTCATTTCTAGCAAAACAAACACTATATGAACTTCTTTAGTTATCCAAATTTCAGAAACCGTACACTGAATGGACAAGCATATATTTCTTCTAGCAAACTATGTTATTACTTGTAGAGTTGTTTTTTAAATAAAGCATAGCAGCACATTTTTTAACTGTTTTATGCTGACAGATCATCCTGAACATAATAAAAAAGCAGCATGTTCGTTCCCTCAGCATATCAGATTCTGGAGAGTTGTTGGAACAGGTTGGCCGGCAGAATGGCCTCCAGTTTCTCCAGTATGTAGCTGACAGGAAGGTAAACCCAGGTCAGAGCCTGAAACAAGGCAGCAAAATACCAGAGGATGAGTAATGATAATGGTGAAATGTATGAGGTCATTGACTAAATTAGGGGCAATAGAGGATTGGATTGAGATACAAAATGGGGACCAGATTTGGAAGTGAGATTGATAAACTCTACAATACTGGTGTTAATCTTATGAATAAGAAATACAACATAATGATCAGAAATAGAAGAGGCAAAGAATGATATTAAGTGTCTAACAAGCTGAGTATATCATATGTAACTGTTTAAAAAAAACCTTAACTACAATTACCGTTATTACTCTAAATTTTCGGACACCTCCTTTTTGGCCCAAATGATTATTTTTCGTGACTCTTAATTTTCGGACAGGTGCGTTTTCATCTATCAATAATGACTCTAAATTTTGGGACGGTATATTTTACAGCACTATTTAAAACAGATTTCGGCACTGTATTCACTTATCTTGTAACACTTCAATCATGGATTTTCACAAACAATTAAGGCCATAAAACCTGGGAGACGCATGCCTGAAGGCACTGGACCATAACATTTGCCTAATTGGGTAAATAACCATGCAAACTGGTAGAAAACAATCGCTTCACCCAGCAGCATTTTAAATAATATCTTTCTATTAAGAAAGCAGTTTAATGTTTTTACTTTTTTGTTCTGTACCATTTTAGGCAAGAGTGAGCAAAGCTGTGAAGTTGCATTTATTGCAAAGTAAAACATTATTGCGCATCGAATTATTGATTTTATTTCAATATAATTGTAATTTTCGGACATTTAATTTTGTTCCTTATTTTCGGAGACCTGTGACTTTTTAATATTTTCGGACAAGAATTTTTATTTTTAAGTGTCCGAAAACTTAGAGTATATAGTATTTATTTGCATCTAGGTCCTCATTTACTGATAAATTTTCAAATTTATGTATAAAACATCAATAACTGGAATGTTTATGGTAATAACCTAAAAGGCATTTCTGTACATTTAAACCAGTAAAATTACTGATTTGCCTACCTTTTATATTATCAAACAAAGTCACCATTTATTATTATTACAATATAATCGCTGAATTTTCATTTGACAAAGAACAATATATTAACTGTTCAGCTACTCCATCAAAACACAAGGTGTGGTCCTAAGCTTTTGGTTTATGGAAAACATTTCGACATTGTTGCATATCTGAATAATAGACCACTCTTTGTTAATCTGATGAGTGGCAATTGAACCCACATGACCATGTTTTTATTCTTGCAGAACTCTAAGAAAATGGTAATTGGCCAATAAACGATAAATAAAAAATCAAATAGCATCATGATAAGCCCATCTACCCCAACCAAAATATGGTGGTGTGGTGTGACACAATCTCACAGTTTTAGCAATGACACCCACCTTGCTTTTAGTCCTGCAGAACTCTTAGAAACTGTTTACTGGCTGATAAGAGATACATAGACAAGGGACAAAATTGTCACAAAACCAGGTTTTCATTGTGAAAAAAAAATCTGATAAAGGGAGAAAACTCCAACTGAACTTTTGAAATGAACAAACAAAATTAACCCCCTTTGTAAGTTTGTTTTAAAAAAAATAAATATTTTTAGTCGTGGCGACCTTGACATTGGAGATATTGACATGATTCTTTTGTGCGACACACCGTCCCATGATGGTGAACAAATGTGCCAAATGATTTTAAAATCTCACAATGAATGACATAGTTATGGCCAGGACAAGCTCATTTATGGCCATTTTTGACCTTTGAACTCAAAGTGTGACCTTGACCTTGGAGATATCGACGTAATTATTTCGCGCGACACACCGTCCAATGATGGTGAACAAATGTTCCAAATGATTTTAAAATCTGACAATGAACGACATAGTTATGGCCCGGACAAGCTTGTTCCGCCCGCCAGCCAGCCCGCCCGCATTCGCCAATCTAATAACCAGTTTTTTCCTTCGGAAAACCTGGTTAAAAATAAAGAAACATGATGCCCACCCCCCACACAAGCGGTGTGTTGTGACACCAACTCACAGTTTTCGCTATGACGCCCATGGGCTCGGGGTACTGATGTGTGAGGAGGGCCAGCAGGGCTGTGAAGGAACAGAGGCCTGCTGTGAACATGATGAAGAAAGGCAGCTCCTTCTTGGGGTACACCGACACCTCGTGAAATGCTGCAAACAGTGGGCACTCTTATAATTATGCTACACATAATACAAGTATTCTAATTATTGGGTCAGAAAAGGAGATTTTCTGGTGCATTAACACCTCAAGAAATGCTGGAAATTGTGGAAACAGTGTTCTCCAATGATGTAATCATTATTCTTCACACAATACAAGTATTCTTATTATTGGGTCAGAAAAGGCAAGTTCACTTTCTGGTTCAGTGATACCTCATAAAATACGGTAAGACTTGATCAATTGTGTAGACTTTGTTATATTGTTACAGTCAATGTTGCTGAGTGTACCACTATATAAGTAATATATCACAGGTCAGTTAACCTATTGTACTCCCACTTTTGTCATCATGCTTACCTGGTCTTCAATCTTACTATTGCACATAGTTACACTGGTAACAAAGCCGTACTTGAACTAAAGGTAGGGGAGAATGGCCCATTATACTTTCATGACCAACGCTAGTTACCAAGCTTTGGTGGGTTAAACTCACAAATTCCTGATAGACAAACAAGCACTCTACAAAGTGAGCTAGCATTGCCCAGTTTTGAAAGCAGCCTTCCCAATGAAAAATTCCAGAAAGCTATTTTTATACATATATTAAGCTGGACTTCATATTTTGCCAATATATTCAAGCTAGACAAATAACATAACATAAAATATGTTTAATTAGTTAGAAATAGTACAAAATATTGGACTTTATGTATATTAAAAAAAATTCTATTTCAGGATGTTCTTCTATTTAACAAAATCAATTGTGTCTGTTGGATCTACAGGGAGGTACTAAATGTTCAGTTAAATTCTGACACAGTGGAAAACATATCAGATCTATATATGTATGTAGCATCTTTAAAGTGTACTTGATTGCTACACATACCAGGTAACAGCTCCCTGTCAGCGCTCTCTGTACATGTGGGGTAGGGGTAAAACAGGTGACCTTTCTCTAGGGGATATGGAATCATCCTAAAGGCTGAAACAAACAATATAATATGTATGGCATTAAGATGTCAGTCATATAAATATCACACACCATAGTATTATCAACCATGACTGGTAATGTCAACGGAGATGTAAGCTGATATTGACATTGCCTTCTTGAGTGTTGAAAATATGATGCATCACCCTCTATAGAGTGTGAGATTTATTTTATAATACTGAAGATAACAAAGAGGAACTTGTTTTTCCAACCAAGTCAGCCCTGCCATGTCCAAAAGCTTGTTAATTCCATGTGGCACCATATCTAAATCAGCAGAGTCATACAAAATTAGTTTCATCTTGTGATACTGAGTTTCATAGAAAACATTTTATGGCCCTTCAGTATTTACTTAATTTAGACTGTGTTTGCTATAGAGAAAGCTCTATTACAACCCGTTTTGCAATAAACCCATTTTGCAATAAATTTCTTGCAAAACGGGTTTGAGTGTCTTATTGCAATTTGAATTTTTTTTAACAACCCATTTGGCAATAAACCAGTTTTACAATAAAATCATCGCACATTTATTTGCAATAATTTTATTGCAAAACGGGTTGGAGTGTCTTAATGCAATGTGAAAATTGTATAACACCCGTTTTGCAATTAATTGGTTGTTATACAAAAATCAAATTGCAATAAGATATTAACTCGTTTTGCAATAAATTTATTGCTAAACAGGCTTATTGCAAAACGGGTCGTAACAAAGCTCCTAAACAGTGTTGGGTGCTAATAGCATCAACAATAAAATGGTACCTGAAACTTTTATTAAAAAGTTAATTCATAAAGTAATAAGACAGCTGAAAACTAACAGCATATACCATATTTTTGTGTAAATGGTTAATTAAATCTGTAAGTTAGGCTTAACGAAATATAATAATATAAAAATAAATGATTAAAATATGCATTTTAAAAAACTGCCATTTTAAGCAACGACAACATTTGTGACAGAAGGGAGACTACTCTAAATATAGTCAGAATTGCATCTAAGAGTCTTTGGATTACTTCCCTTTACTGAAACTAATGATTGATCTCTCGCAGTTAAAAAAACAATTTTGTAAACATTTATTGGCATTTAGAATCCTTAAAATAAAATTCTTTCATATTGTCCCTTTACACAAGTCAAACAGAGGACAATTTCAAATCAGTTCATGGAAGTTTCTGTCTGTTTATAGTTGGACAGGCTATACATTAAAGCACTGGAATAGTTGAATGAATATGAAGGTAAATCTGATTTCAATAAAAAGAAAAAATGTGTCTATGTATGACACCTTTCAAAATGAGCTCATTATGATTGATCCCTATTGACCGTTGAGTATTCCGATGACTGCTGACTACTTACTGCCCTCCCATGTGCAGTGTAGAAGATTGAGAGCACCCTCGACCCGTTTCCAGTGCTGAAGGTGAAAAAATGCATATGCCAGGGCCTCACTGTCACCTCGCTTTAAAATGTGCTCTGGAGGAAGAACTAGGCTCTTCATCTCCAGTAAATACTGAAACACACACAAATAACACAGTTGTCATAATCAAATGAAACAAGATAAGCAACTGTAAAAATGAAGTCAGTTAATTAATTAGCATTTTGTGGCAAAAGATGAGACGAAGTATATTGATATGTTTATATTTGATCTTTGACTTTTAATTGTGATCTTGACATTTGGTTGTTGTACTGGTTCTTGTGCTTAAACTCTGTCTCATACCAGTATGTGATTTCTGTCTGAATCTTAGCAATAACAGATTGTGTGTAAAACAAAATCCAACCAAAATGTTTAAGTAACTGCAAAAATAAGTAATTTATATCTAAATTAAACGCTTTAGAAAGATTTGTTTATAATAAAAACTCTGCCAAGACAATTAACAAAATAATTTCCGCATGACTCATGTCATAAAATGACAACTAATCAGAATATATTTTGACATTGTCTGAAATGTAGCGTATAATAATATCCCAATTTCCCATCAGTGTGGATTTCACTAATGCAACCGCTGGGAAAGAAATAAGGTTATTATCATGAATATAGAGCTACTTTTTTCCTACCTATCCAAATAATTTCTCCAAATAAATGTATTTGGTATTTGTTGCTTATTTCTTGTTCAATCCGTTGTGCATTTTGTTTTCTGGTAATAAATACTTATAATTTTTCAGGGTATCAAGTAATCTATTTAAAAGACTGCTAAATGCTAAGAGGGATGGTGATTTATTTAAGGTTGCGCACCTCTAATGATTTCCCGCGATTTCTTCGAAGGTTGAAGAGCCTACTATTAGGTGCCGTAGCCTAGTGGTTAAGGCGATAGACTAGAAATCTTTTGGGATATTCCCGCGCAGGTTCGAATCCTGCCGACGATGTATACTTTTTTGCGACGCGTTTTATTTATTTTCTAACATAATTTGAATTAATATGGCATATAAGCTATATTTATTGTTAAATATGTTGCAATTTTTATGCACATTCTTCAATTATTAAAATTAAAACAACGTTATGGCGAAATTGGGTGATTTACTGTTGAAAATACGAACCATGCATGTTGCATTTTTATTTTTATTTCAAAAAGTAAACGGTAAATCTGTCTAGTTCTTGGTATTTTTGCAGTATATAGTGTTTCTATAAAAACTAAGTTTAAAATATGACTTAAATGATACTATTTTGAATTTTATGACACTTTGTTTTTAACCGACCCAATTTTTACTTTGCTGAAATCACTTACATTTCATGGCGCTCTTCCATAGATAAAAATTTGTAAAAAATAAATGTCTGTAAAAGAATACTTATTTCATCTTGTTTAAACTTTAAACACCTTTACAGCATCTGTACACACCAACTGCATGCCCATATTTGGAAATTTGAATGAATTATGGAACTTTTATATACCCCAGGGGTGAAAATAAACTGGACAAAAGCCGAGCGTGGGGGTGGTTTTGAAAAAATCGGTATATTTTTTTAAAAAGCATGGAAAGCCTACCTACAAATTTGCATGTAGTTCAGTGAAATGATGCTGATTAAGAAAATAATTAATAAGATTATATTTGGATATGTGCCCATTAGAGGTGCGCTACCTTAACACTGATATATGAAACGTCTGTTTTATACAATGTTAAGTGATTTAATAGGGATATAAGCTTGAGTGGACAATATTTTTACTGATTGAGTTCTTTACCTTCCAAGTGATGTACAGCTTGGTATGGAGGTTATTTTCATCAAAGCATAATTGAACAATTAGGTTTTACAAGCAATAAAAACATTGAATATGGCAATTTAATTGTTCTTCTGTCATGTTTCCAACCCAATGTACAGTATGTTGCTAGAATGTAACGAGATACAGAGGTAAGTGTCTCCTTAATATTGATCTGAAGCCAGCCTGGCAGAAGACAGATTGATCAATACATGTCTGCTGAAATGTATCACACGTATACCAGTTTTCTATTTCCTTTTATCACTAAGCAATATAAAGCCATTATTGGAAAGGCAAATGTGTCTACATAACTGGATTTACAATGATAATTTGATATCGGTTGACAAGTTAAGATGCCTGATTTCTTGCGTGCCAGCAAGAAGAATAATAGTTTGTTTCAGGACTAAAGTGGGTTATGAAATGTGTTGCAAAGTCCATATAGTTTTCGTGCGTTGTTTTTTTTTTGATGATCAAGTAACTAAAAGAACTAAACTGATATACAAAACCTTGAATGTTTTTTTATACATAAATGAATTCCATAAGCACAGACCACTTTTAATTTCAGTGTTTACTGTCCATTCTTATATCAACATATTGAATGTACAACAAGAAAAGATATACAGCAAAATAGCCAGGTGATGTAGTATGTTGTTTTTTTTTGCAAACATGCTTTGGTACAAATATTCCTTAATCATGTCCAAATTAGTTACATAAATCATGTAATTTTTGTGGGTGAAATACAATACACTGTGTCTCATTCATATTTGGATTGTTCAAAGAACAAGAATACACTGTACTCTTAATTTTAAATATAGAATAAGCTCATTTGTATACTGGCCCTGTAAACTAGCCATTTCATGAATAAAGCCGAGAGAAATCAGTCTAAATGCATGTAAGTCAAGTGTAGTCCAAGATTAGCCTGTGAAGTCAGCACAGGCTTATAAGGGAGGACACTCTCTGCTTTAATATAATATATATATATATATGAAAGATTAAAAGAAAGTCTCATCGGGACGAAAATCAAGTCTAGGTGTTAAGTGTCAATCATGATTTCAGACTATGTATGCTAATCTGGGACAAGACCCAAGTGCATTCAGCCATGTGAATGGAATTTCTTCAAAGGAGCTTTAAGAATACCGGCCAATGAAGATCAAAGTGTTATTGTACCTTGGGTACATGTGGATTAAACTCCACTGCTCTGTGTATGGCTTCCACTGCTGACATTTCTGCTGTACTGAGGCCACGCTTGCTCGCTATGTCAGGAGAAAATCTGCAGTAAAACAACCACGTACACATCATTAGTTATCTTTCAATGATCCATGACATCAGACATTATATATCTCTGTACATGATGCTCCGAGATAATATACTGGTAAGGTTCTAGATAAACAAGCAAATTCGTTGAATTGATATTCCCCGCCAATATGCTTCTGGACACAAAAGTGTTATATTTGACACTCAAAAAAGCATTTTTTCAAGATACAAAGGGCCATAACTCCGTTATTAACAGTTGGTGTACAATGCCATTTGGCGTGCATCATCCTCTTATTGATATACATACCCATACCAATTTCAATGAAATTTGCCAAAGCACTTCCAAGATATGGCTCCGGACACACAAAAAAAGCATTTGTTCAAGATACAAAGGGCCATAACTCCGTTATTAACAGATGGTGTACAATGCCATTTCGCGTGCATCATTCTCTTATCCATATATATACTCATACCAAGTTTCAATGAAATCCGCCAAAGCACTTCCAAGATATGGCTCCGGAAGGAGGACGGAAAAAACGGACGGAAGGACGCATGGACAACGCCAAAACAATATCCCTTCGCCTATGGCGGGGGATAACTAACAGTACGGTACCAAAACCCATGTCATAGTCCATGTCTTGGAAATGATATATTTTGAAGAGTATTTAATCGTTTTATGAGTTATCTGTGCTTCATACACATAACCACTGAAGCAGAGATGACAATCAGCAGATGCCTGGCAATTTAGTACTGTAAAATAATGTACATCACAAACAGTATAACATACTCCGTTTTTTTAAATTGAAAAATATTTTGCATTAAATATTTTAACACTTTTTGTGTGTATTATGTGACTCATGACAATGCTTGGACTCAAGCAAGAAGCTCTCATAGATGACTATTCTGGCAGCAAGAAACTCTCATAGATGACTATTTTGGAAGCAAGAAGCTCTCATAGATGACTATTCTGGCAGCAAGAAGCTCTCATAGATGACTATTCTGGCAGCAAGAAGCTCTCATAGATGACTATTCTGGCAGCAAAAGGCTCTCATAGATGACTATTCTGGCAGCAAGAAGCTCTCATAGATGACTATTCTGGCAGCAAGAAGCTCTCATAGATGACTATTCTGGCAGCAAGAAGCTCTCATAGATGACTATTCTGGCAGCAAGAAGCTCTCATAGATGACTATTCTGGCATTCATGTTTACTGATTGATGCTGACATTATTTAAGAATATACTGGGTAAAATGATAAAATATGAGTCATGATGTAAACAATAAGTATGGGAATACATATAGGCTATGTAAAAAGCTTTTCCCATGCATTTTTGTGTGGCGCAGCACCACAATGCCATTCTGGAGGTATAAAGCTGCCACACGCCATTATTGATTATAACTTTATTGCCTCTTGTCCATACTTCTATACTAAGATGTGCAAGGTTGTGAAGAAGTCATGGGTGAATAACCCCATCAATCAATAATTTTCGTGGCTTTGTTGCTTTGTTATATTTAGCACACTAATTGGTCCATAACGTGTACTCCTTCATGATACAATTATGGTCAGTTACATGAAAGACTTGTGATGGAAACCAAGTGCAATCCTTGTGGAAATTGAGCATTAAATGCATAATACTGGAATATCAAATCATTTATTTCTACACATAATTTAATTTCAAATAAACTTGTTATATCTTTATAGTGATGGTCTAATTGATAAGTAATTATTGAAACAATTATTGTACCGTAAACCATTGTACCGTATACCAATACAACTAACAATTATTGTACCGTATACCAATACAACTAAATGCGAATCACAAATTTAGTCAGACGGTATACAACTTTACATTGCTATGTGCCGTTGTTGCTTACATCATTTGAGAAAACTGGGCTTAATGCATGTGCAAAGTGTTTCATCCCTGATTGGCATTTGCAGTCTGCACATCAAATCCCGGATGACGGTTTTTGGATTTTGCTAAGAACACCATAGAAAGTACAGGCTAATCTGGGATGACACATGCATTATGCCCAGTTTCCCAAAACGAGGTTCAATTAATCCCCAAGACAACTCTGTAACACAACAAGCCATGAAAACTTATCACGCCACCTACTTGTCTGCCACTGCCCGGGCTTTGAGAAGTGCAGCAGTGTAACATATGGTCGCTGATTTTGGCAAACTGATATCTGAAAACATACAGCAGAGACCCCGTCAAATACACTGTCATCAACTTTTCTGAAATATGTATTTAGTGCTGTCTGACAAAACCGTTCAGCCTTCCCAACATTTTGCAAGAATGGACTTCTGTAGGCAAATGTAACACATTCCCACATTCCCACTCTTGATATACCTTAGGTTTCCACGTATAACGCACAGTGTTTTACCTCAAAAGTCAAATTAACAAGGGCTGTTTGTAAAACATGCATGCCCCCCATATGGGCTATCCGTTGTACTGGCAGCCATTGTGTGAATACGACTTTTGTCACTGTGACCTTGACCTTTGACCTTGTGACCTTAAAATCAATAGGGGTCATCTGCAAGTCACGATCAATGTACCTATGAAGTGTCATGATCCAAGGCAAAAGCGTTCTTGAGTTATCATCCGAAAATCATTTTACTATTTCGGGTCACCGTGACCTTGACCTTTGACCTTGTGACCTCAAAATCAATAGGGGTCATCTGCGAGTTATGATCAATCTACCTATGAAGTTCCATGATCCTAGGCATATGCGTTCTTGAGTTATCATCCGAAAATCATTTTACTACTTCTGGGCACTGTGACCTTGACCTTTGACCTAGTGACCTGATCATCAATAGGGGTCATATGCGAGTCATGATCAATCTACCTATAAAGTTTCATGATCCTAGGCATACGCGTTCTTGAATTATCATCCAAAATCATTTTACTATTTCGGGTCACCGTGACCTTGACCTTTGACCTAGTGACCTCAAAATCAATAGGGGTCATCTGCGAGTCATGATCAATCTACCCATGAAGTTTCATGATCCTAGGAGTATGCGTTCTTGAGTAATCATCCAGAAACCATTTTACAATTTCGGGTCACAGTGACCTTGACCTTTGACCTAGTGACCTCAAAATCAATAGGGGTCATCTGCGAGTCATGATCAATCTTCCCATGAAGTTTCATGATCCTAGGCGTATGCGTTCTTGAGTTATCATCCGGAAACCATTTTACTATTTCGGGTCACCGTGACCTTGACCTTTGACCTTGTGACCTCAGGGCTTACTCTGCCATTCGCCAAATTAGCCAATGGCTACAAATTGAACTATTTGGCTAAAGAAAATTCTATTTGGCTACAACTTTTTCTTTATTAAAACTTAAAAATAGCCAAAAATAGAAGAATTTTGCTTAAACAAGGCAAATTTGGCTAAATAATTTTTTTAGCCAGGGGAAGCCCTGGACCTCAAAATCAATAGGGGTCATCTGCAAGTCATGATCAATGTACCTATGAAGTTTCATGATCCTAGGCCCAAGCGTTCTTGAGTTATCGTCTGACAACCACCTGGTGGACGGACCGACCGACCTACCGACATGAGCAAAGCAATATACCCCCTCTTCTTCGAAGGGAGGCATAAAAAGCTGGTGCGCGCAATACATTGAAACAACGCTATCCTGGCTGCTAAATTGGTAAAAAATATGTTGTGTAATCCTAAATAATCAAAATGGCCGCCATGTTTTTTTTCCAGAAAACTACCACCCTATAATCGTACAGACTGAGGGGCCATTGTCGAAACAACATGAAGTCGCTACTGGTAGATATCAATGCGGTAGAAGAAGTTTTGGTAAAAATTTGTTTGAATAAACTTGCGGACATTTCTTTGTTTGTGTTTTTACACTTCTTCATTGATGAATTCCGATGGGGATTGTTGTCGACATTCCGGAGAGCAGGCAAGGGTAGGTGCGAACGAGGTCTTTTTTGCGGGTAACGGTAGGTGTGAAAGGGGGTCATTTTGCACTTCATAATTGGCAGATGTTATTGAGTAATATGTGCCACGACTTGTTAACACGCTAATTGACATTTGAGACACTAATTGACAATTGAGAACATGAAGATATGCAATTGCATTTTGTGCGTATAAATATTGAACGTTCAACAGTGGTGTACCTCAACAACTGTATCCCCGTCTCCCATGTGAAATTTACCGGTAATGCCCATGCTTTTCCCGAGGAAAAATCACACGATGTACACTAATTCTTATTTTCTCACATTTTTCACGAAATGCACATGGGCTGTTAATCTTTTGCTAGAAATTACAAAATTGTAAGAAAAGTAAAGTGCTATGCAACCCATGCTCCTAACCATAATGACGCTTCCTCTTTTGAATCCTTAATTAAGCTTTCCAATGCCCCGGATTATTGGATTGTGCAATAGTAAAATGGCGGCCATTTTCGGTCCGAGTTGGTGGTTTTATTGTGTTGAATATATTCTCCATTTAAGCATTTAAAAAACAGCCTTCGCACTATACATGGGAGCGCCCTATACGTGGAAACCTACGGTAATATTTTTGTGCAATGTGATTTATTTCAATAAATGTTTACATTTTAGGGGGTAATATGATGTTATATGAGATAGGAAGATATGAAAGATCATATCTAACAAGACTATTGCCAAGCAATATAAGACTCCTACCGGCTCCACCATTGTCAGATAATTCCACCATTTTCAGATTTTTTTTATATATATTTGTTGCCATAGCAACCAGAATTTTTGATGTAGGAACAAAATAAAATGACGTGCATAATGTCCACATTGCCATCTATCCATGTTTCAAGTTTCATGAAAAAGTAATAAGTACTTTAAAAGTTATTGCAGGATCCAGAAAACCACCATTTTCAGCAGTATTTCTAGTATATTTGTTGCCAAAGCAACCACAATTTTTGATGTAGGAACGAAATGAAATGACGTGCATAATGTCCATATTGCCATCTGTCAATGTTTTAAGTTTCATGAAAAAATATTAAGAACTTTAAAAGTTATCGCAGGATCCAGAAAAGTGTGACAGACTGACTGACTGACAGACGGAGCAAAAACCATAAGTCCCCTCCGGTGAAACCAGTAGGGGACTAAAAAGCTAATGTTCCTGTTTCCTGTCTTGTCATTTTTAGTGTACACAAATAAATACATTTAATGACTATTTGTTTGCATGATATAAGTTTAGAGAGAGAATATTCAGAAAACAAAGATAATAATTTGCAAGAATAAGACTTATCACTGATATAGACATATAAATTTGTTTTGTCAATTTACTGATCGAGTGTTCTCTGTGGAATGAAATTTCACTTCAGCGGTCAACAAATAAACACAGTGACAATACCAAGCAGCGAGACATTCAATACAAGTCTAGTTAGAGGATTATCTGGCCCTACATGGGGTATTCTATTTAGTGTACTTATCCCCCATGAAATGTTTTTTATCTTATCTGAAATATTTTCTCTCGGCCGATTTATCCATGATTTTATTAGTTTTCTCTGTATTTGTGCACTGCTGTTCAGGGCCATTGCAGCACTATAACAGCAGGTGCCATCGCATGGACATACTGTGAAACCATTTATTTTCGTCAATACAATATTTCGTCTATTTCGTCAGCATCTGTGTTTGGCAAAAATGCTACATGTCATTTAAGTACACTGTATAATGTGCACACCTTTGTGTCAAAAACGGATTTATCTTGATTACGAAACAGATGAAGTTTGTATGATTGGATTACTTTGGATTAAAATGTTTCATGCCTACAGCAATTTAGGCTTAATTTTGTTTAAACATTGGACAAAATTATTTGATAGAATCCGAAATTTGTCACTCGGTTCACTGACGAAAATGAATGCCTGAGGAATAATAATGGTTTCACAGTATAAGAAACAGAATTATTATTATAATTATTACCGGTAGAATAATTAATTTTAATTTAGTTATTATTCTGATAAATTTGCTTTATTCTTATGTATTTGTTGTTTTTTGTGTTGTTGTTTTTTTTGGGGGGGGGGGGGGTATGTTAGGTTCAAATAAGGCAGGCTTATAACAAGGCCTTTAAACTTGACCTTTGACCTTGAAGGATGACCTTGACCTTGAACTTCCACCACTCAAAATGTGCAGCTTCATAAGAATGCCGCTTTGAAGTTTTTTTGGGGTTTTTACCTTTGACCTTGAAGGATGACCTTGACCTTGAAGGATGACCTTGACCTTGAACTTCCTCCACTCAAAATGTGCAGCTTCATAAAAACGCCGCTTTGAATTTTTTTTTTTTGACCTTTGACCTTGAAGGTTGACCTTGATCTGAAGGATGACCTTGACCTTGAACTTCCACCATTCAAAATGTGCTGCTTCATGAGAACGGCGCTTTGAATTACTTTTTTTACCTTTGACCTTGAAGGATGACCTTGACCTTGAACTTCCACCACTCAAAATGTGCAGCTTCATGAGAACACCGCTTTGATTTTTTTGTTTACCTTTGATCTTGAAGGATGACCTTGACCTTGAACTTCCACCACTCAAAATGTGCAGCTTCATGAGATGCACATGCATGCCAAATATCAAGTTGCTATGTTCAATATTTAAAAAGTTATGGCCAATGTTAAAGTTAGCGGACGGACAGATGCCATACATTTGACATTTGACCTTGAAGGATGACCTTGACCTTTACCTTACACCACTCAAAATGTTCAGCTCCATGAGATAAACATGCATGCCAAATATCAAGTTGCTATCTTCAATAGTGAAAAAGTTATGGCCAATGTTAACGTTTTTTTCGGACGGACAGACAGACTGACATACACACATACTGACTGATGGACAGTTCAACTGCTATATGCCACCCTACCGGGGGCATAAAAACAACCCAATCTCCTGTTTCACCCACCATCATATTTAGCTAGAACCACTTGGACGTCTGCATACAGCTGCAACTCTAGTAAGGCCTCTATGAGATTTTCATGAATGTTGAACATTGTCACCAGCGGGAACTCCTTCATAATCTAGTAAAAGATAAATAAGTGCATGCTTATCAATAAGCTGGCTATTATTGACTAGAACTTAGTGTATTGGATAAGTTGCCTGAAGCCTTCAGTGAAGGGTATAACTTGAATATCATACAAAAACGTAGATCCATCCTAAAACTCCTGTAACCCTTTACCACTTGTACACACATTTTGACACATTTGAAGTCCATTACATGATTTATTTAAATTATAGACCTTTTTTTACTAGATTTAAGTCATAAAAGCTTCATTTCCAACTCCTGATACTGATCAGAAGGCAACATCATAAAACCTGAAGAGACTGCAAGTAACTCACAGGCTGTTCTGGATTTATGCTGGATGCATATAGCCATTTTCATTTTGATTCCGAGTTAGAAAGGGTTAATAGCTATTAGACTGGAAAAATATTGTGTGTGGGGCTGAGGCCTTTCAAGGCCCCTTCTAGGACAAAAAAGCCTTGCTTTTATGTTTATACCTCTCTCATGAGTTTCACAGCCTCTCGCACCCTTCCCAGCTTTCGTGCACACATGGCAAGGCGACGTTTTATGTATACCACTACATTTGTGTCTCGCCCTGAAATGAACAGAATGTTTTATGTATATCCCTACATTTGTGTCTCGCCCTGAAATGAACACCATGTTTTATGTATACCCCTACATTTGTGTCTCGCCCTGAAATGAACACCATGTTTTATGTATACCACTACATTTGTGTCTCGCCCTGAAATGAACACCATGTTTAATGTATACCCCTACATTTGTGTCTCACCCTGAAATGAACACCATGTTTAATGTATACCACTACATTTGTGTCTCGCCCTGAAATGAACACCATGTTTTATGTATACCCCTACATTTGTGTCTCGCCCTGAAATGAACACCATGTTTTATGTATACCCCTACATTTGTGTCTCGCCCTGAAATGAACACCATGTTTTATGTATACCCCTACATTTGTGTCTCGCCCTGAAATGAACACCATGGGTTATGTATACCCCTACATTTGTGTCTTGCCCTGAAATGAAGATCATGTTTTATGTATACCACTACATTTGTGTCTCGCCCTGAAATGAACACCATGTTTTATGTATACCCCTACATTTGTGTCTCGCCCTGAAATGAACACCATGTTTTATGTATACCCCTACATTTGTGTCTCGCCCTGAAATGAACACCATGGGTTATGTATACCCCTACATTTGTGTCTTGCCCTGAAATGAACACCATGTTTTATGTATACCACTACATTTGTGTCTCGCCCTGAAATGAACACCATGTTTAATGTATACCCCTACATTTGTGTCTCGCCCTGGTATGAACAGAATGTTTTATGTATACCCCTACATTTGTGTCTTGCCCTGAAATGAACACCATGTTTAATGTATACCTATACATTTGTGTCTCGCCCTGAAATGAACACCATGTTTTATATATACCACTACATTTGTGTCTCGCCCTGAAATAAACACCATGTTTTATGTATACCCCTACATTTGTGACTCACCCTGAAATGAACACCATGTTTTATGTATACCACTACATTTGTGTCTCGCCCTGAAATGAACAGAATGTTTTATGTATACCACTACATTTGTGTCTCGCCCTGAAATGAACAGAATGTTTTATGTATACCACTACATTTGTGTCTCGCCCTGAAATGAACACCATGTTTTATGTATACCCCTACATTTGTGTCTCGCCCTGAAATGAACACCATGTTTTATGTATACCACTACATTTGTGTCTCGCCCTGAAATGAACACCATGTTTTATGTATACCCCTACATTTGTGTCTCGCCCTGAAATGAACACCATGTTTTATGTATACCACTACATTTGTGTCTCGCCCTGAAATGAACACCATGTTTTATGTATACCCCTACATTTGTGTCTCGCCCTGAAATGAACACCATGTTTAATGTATACCACTACATTTGTGTCTCGCCCTGAAATGAACAGAATGTTTTATGTATACCCCTACATTTGTGTCTCGCCCTGAAATGAACACCATGTTTTATGTATACCCCTACATTTGTGTCTCGCCCTGAAATGAACACCATGTTTTATGTATACCCCTACATTTGTGTCTTGCCCTGAAATGAACACCATGTTTTATGTATACCACTACATTTGTGTCTCGCCCTGAAATGAACACCATGTTTTATGTATATCCCTACATTTGTGTCTTGCCCTGAAATGAACACCATGTTTTATGTATACCCCTACATTTGTGTCTCGCCCTGAAATAAACACCATGTTTTATGTATACCCCTACATTTGTGTCTCGCCCTGAAATGAACACCATGTTTTATGTATACCCCTACATTTGTGTCTCGCCCTGAAATGAACACCATGTTTTATGTATACCCCTACATTTGTGTCTCACCCTGAAATAAACACCATGTTTTATGTATACCCCTACATTTGTGTCTTGCCCTGAAATGAACACCATGTTTTATGTATACCCCTCCATTTGTGTCTCACCCTGAAATGAACACCAGAAACTGTCGTCCCTGATATCAGCCTCTGTGGACTGTGCAGGCTATTCTTGCACAACACTTATGCATATGCATTAAGCCCTTTTTGCATAGCCCTTACTGTGTATAGCTTCCTGTGTAGACCCATAGCCCTTACTGTGTATAGCTTCCTGTGTAGACCCATAGCCCTTACTGTGTATAGCTTCCTGTGTAGACCCCTGGTGTTGGGTCTGCTGGGACTTCTTGTACTGGACCTCTGCATACTTGTACGCCTGCTTAAAGTGTTTCTCGGCGTCCAAGATTGATGACGCATCTTCCTCCGCTAGCAAGATCAACGCTGTTGCACATCTGCGCAAGACAAAGGCTGGGGTATTACAAAGTTCCCATTCATAAGATATATTTAAAATTGTTGCACGCCTGAACACAACAAAAGACAGACACAGGGGTCAGTCAAGCAAATGGTTTTTAGTCTATTGGCTTTAGCCAATGAACAAATATTAAGGCAAATTAGAAACACGTCTCGCAATGTATTTATGTACTTTTCAATGTATTTATTTACGGGGTACGTTACATTAAATAGCTTTTACAGATAAATAGTTGTCTTGTTTCTTGCAGAAGACTGTCATTTTTTTTAGGGCTGTAATATCGTTAAACTTTGTGAGAGCAAACATTTACCTTGCAGTTTTAGGCTGAAAGAGATTGGTTCAAATTACAATATTTTGATATAAATCTGCAAATTTTAATCAGGATTAAAAACTTCAGAAAGTGTGCTCAAAAATACAGTGTGCATGTAAAAGTTTCTGTATGTAACAAAGTCTGTGAATATAACAACCACAACAAAAAACAACAACAAATTGTTCCTTTTAGATTATGTATAAAAGAAGCGATCATAATAGAATAATGAATAGTAACAAACAAAACGAGAAAAACAAAGATATAACTTTGACCTTAGCTTCCAAATGAAAAAGTCGTTCAGTATTGTAAATAGTAATGATGTAATGAGAACAATAATTAAAACAAGAGCATAAATAAACGTCTAGCCAATCAGAAATAACATTTACATCCGGACATTTACATACTTGCAAACTACCAAGGTGCCTCAATACATATTTATGATTTTCAGACTGATATTGGATGGTTTGCAATATTTCATCACTTTTTGTTTCATTTTTTTGTACTTATTCTAAAAAAACTTTTCTTTTGTATAGCCGTTTCTTCTAGATTTTTCTTCAGTCAAATGTTCCTTTAACAACAGAAAGTTCTCAGAATTTTGCCAATAGACTTTCAGCACTGTCAGTGCTCTTGTTTTCAGTGTAACCAATAAATTACAGTTTACTTTCATTTTTGGAATTAGGCGGGGACCCTTTCATTTGGGAAAATTGTTGTTATTTATGTACTTATATAAGGAAAATGGCTTTTTTTGGCAATCAAATACTTACAGATTGAGAATTTAAGTGTTTTCAATATCCTAGATACATCCCATTTGAGATCGGAAATGGCGGCATCATTTGACCAAACAAAAACCACAGGATTATATTTAAAAGTATGTCTCAATATTATTGTTATCAATAAGGTTAGATATCTACTATATAGGTTGTTACTAAGTTTACATTCAAAGTTATATTTAACAAAGTCATTTGAAGGCAAACTTGCATTTTTAGGCCATTTCTATAAGAAAAACTCAGACAAATATGAGTTTAGTAAAGTATACATTTCAATGACAAAGTTATTTGTATCATAAACAATATTGTATCACATATATATGTTTCCCAGTTGTTCATGTAGGTTGTCCACATCTTAAAGCAGATAAATGCTCCACCGACAGCTACTAATCTGGCACAGCTGTTGTTTATTTTACATGGAGAACTTAGCTTTACCAAGAATTCCAGCATTTTTGCTTTAGTTTAAAGACAAATAAGGGAAATAAAATCACAATACAGTGAAAATTAATCATATATGTATTCAACTAATCACAAATATTGCAAAACATTACATTTAGATAATACTATCTCATTCATGTTATATTACCCGATGTGATTGATTGGTCAAAAACTAAAGCAAAGCATGAGTAAAATCACGTTCAAAATCTTTAACATGTTTACCACACCAGTGCAAGTAAATTCACCAGAAAGCTACAGAAAATAAATCAATACTTTCTGCCTCAAGTCTGTAACAGTTTTAGGGCACCAAATGACAAATACGAGACTTTGCTCCACAAGTTATTGTTTGTTTGAGACAATCAACTAAACACTGTAACTCACTCAGGGTTTTTCTCCAGGGCTTCTGTAGCTGCCTTGATTCTTGCCTGTGGTTTTCTTTCTCTCCAAGCCGTCTGCATTACTGAAGAAGTAGGAAACAGGTTTCACATGCATACAATACAGACAACAATAGTAGGATATTTTTGACTGTTCCATTTAGGCTAAAATGGTGGACAGATCAGAAGACTAACTAATTAAGTCATATAACGTCCCCACCCAACTTCTGGGTCATTAAAACTAGATATTGTCAAGATTAACATTCTGACCAAGTGTTATAAAGTTAAACAAACTTTTTAAAAAGATTTGACCAGGTGACCTAGTTTTGGGGTTGCA
Organism: Dreissena polymorpha; assembly: GCF_020536995.1. Taxonomy (NCBI): domain Eukaryota; kingdom Metazoa; phylum Mollusca; class Bivalvia; order Myida; family Dreissenidae; genus Dreissena; species Dreissena polymorpha. Next base: position 51,177,354 of record NC_068355.1, on the reverse strand, counting down.
TGTTTACCCGAGAGTTTTTAACAACTCTCTCTAGATACTGTCAAACATAGAAATTCTGACCAATTTTTATCAAGATGGCATTAAGAATGGTTTCAAGCTTACAATTGACATCAGATTCTCTACGAATGACAGACCACAACAGCTAACCATGAGCACTTTGTGCTCAGATAAGCTCATAAATGGACATCAAATATGTTGTTCAATAGAATGTGCAAACAACATTATTGTTTGGAATAGAATTCCAAGGTTCATTAATTAACGTCAAATACACATTGTTCTCATAGTTCCATAATAGTCGTGCAAATATCATTAGAAGCCAGGCAATTGTGATGACATTTCCAATCATGCAAATTGTCGCCACCATGACATTTCCAACCATGCAAATGGGTGCCGCAGACCACAACAGGAAATAAATGTAATGAGCAGACACACTCAAATGCCAAATGCATGTTTTGAGACCAAACTAGGATATGAGCATTCATATTGCTGCATTCCTATTTCCCTTTTATTGTTTAGATTATGCAAATTTTTTTTTGTAACCTAGCAACCAGTTACAAACTTTCCATAATATTGTTTTATGGGTCTGATCGCGAAATGTCATAAATCTAAAAAGTGCATAATTGAAATAAACAGCTTGAATGAATTAAAATCATTATAAACAAAGTTGTGGATATTATAAACTCAGTTTCATTGTTTTTTTATAACTTGACATAAGGCATGCAAGCAAATTTTAAATTAAACTTTCTCTAACAATTAAGGGAATAAGAATTCACAGAATTGTCATATTTTTCAGCGGTTGGAAAAATTTTAAGATCTGTAGCAGGATCATTAATTACAGGGAAAACTCATCCCAAGGCACCTAATCTAAGATGTTTGGCAAACTCTTTTTTTATAATATTATGTTTTGTGAATGTAAACTTCTAATTACATTTTTATTTCTGTTACTATAAATAAAAGATAAAACATAAATTTGTCGAATGAAATTAAACTGAATATTACCATGACGAAAACCAAATCTGTAAAATGACTGAAATGTGACACGATTCTTTTTTAACAAGATGTTGATGAAAAATCCAATATCCAGTCTTCAATCTCAAAATTCCTGGCTTCCTATTGATTAACATGTCAGCTTTCACAGTTTGATTTCTTTTCCTGAGACATTTGGAAATGACAGATTATTCAACTTCATAATCTCCCCGTGGGTCAATAAGACTACAAATTCACAAATCATAAGAAATGCAGCAAAAATCGCTCATTATGCAAAGAAAAGCCATTAGCTATAAATATTTCTGTGAGTCTTACAGTATCCAACAATCGGTCTCATTGGCTCATCATCAGTATTTATTTCTATTTCACAGTTACTTTGATGCAGATCTTGTACGACAAAAATATTCTAATATATTTCTTACCACTATAAAAATAATTAATATATATTGTGATGCAAAAAATCTAATAGCATATGCAGCCAGTATAGAACCTGACCAGCCTGTGCAGATTGCAGTTTTTTTAATGATTATAGTTGACAAGCTTATATACAACAATAATAATTTTCTAATTTTCTGAATTTAACTTAAAGATTGCTCTTTTTTCACTCAAGGCCGGGCAATAAAGGTTTGATGTAAGACTTTCTGAGAATGCAAAGCTAAGATCAACACCAACCACTTTAAGAAAAGCACATTTTTCACAAATAAAAACTCAGAACAGTCTTAATGTTTCCATTTGAATACTTAACAATTAATTTGTGTGAATTTGCTAAAATAACTAGAAAAACCTTTTACCAGAAATCTGACATAAATTTTACATTGAAAATATTTGCACAAACTTTTTTTAGAAACAACAATTTGTTTTTTTACATTAAAATTGCTTCAATAAAAAGTAAACATATCAAAACAAATCAAATACCAAAAGCAATTTGACTCTCTGTAATTTACAAAACTGGCCTTACTTTCGTACTCTGGTTTGCCTGCATCAGCGTCACAAGTGAAGAAAGTCTGATGGTCTTGAGCAGAGAGATTCATATCGTAGTAAGTGAGCGGATCTTTATTTGCCTTCCATGTGAAACGTAAATACTCCGCCCCTCTGAACAGATTCAAAGGGTTACGCCACACTTTGCACTCTGTAAGTACATGTTGTTTGTAAAAATTACTTATTTACATCAGTGTAATCAGAATGTTTTATAATCACAGGATCTGCAATTTATAGTTATTTGTAACTTATCAAGTATTAATACGGCCTTGATGGGCAATGGAGGTCAGAAATGAACTCAAATCAAAAGCTTTTTATCATTCTGCAGTAAGGACAAATTGCCTGTTCTTTAATCACAAGCATTCAATGTCCTTAAGTCTATTCATACAAGATGGAGGCGGGGTTCAAATGACACTTAATTATATGCAAAATCCCTTACTTCACAATTTAAAAATCTGTTCTGATAATAAAAATAAAACAAGCATAGATTTATAAGACATAAGAAAACCTGGTTCTACCAAACATGCCATTAAAATCACAATGAAATAATTTGTCTTATTTATTGTGTTTGCATCTAATAAGTACATTTCAAGTTGTGTGAAGAGGCATTTCAAAGTTTGGACAAAACGTACCATCGCAATGCTGGCAAATATTCCAATTAAAACTAGAGCTTTGTCACAGACATGACGAATACCCCCACATGCCGCATTGACACAGAATATTTTGCATGTTGTCTTAAAAAAAAACAGCGGACACCATGCTCAATGTTTAAAACGCACTAAGTGACCCCGTGACCTGCATGGTTTTTTACCCTGCATGGCCCATGTTCGAACTTGACCTACACATCACCTAGATACAATTTCTGACCAAGTGTGGTGAAGATAGGATGAAAAATACTTGAATTAGAGAGCAGACACCATGCTGAATGTGTAAAACGTACTAAGTGACCCAGTGACCTAGTTTTTGACCCGGCATGATCCATATTCAAACTTGACCTAGACATCATCCAGATACAACTTCTGAACAAGTTTGGTGAAGATCCGATAAAAAATACTTGAATTTGAGAGTGGACACCATGCTCAATGTTTAAAACGCACTAAGTGACCCCGTGACCTAGTTTTCGATCTGCCATGACCCATCTTCGAACTTGGCCTAGACATCATCTAGATACAACTTCTGACCAAGTTTGGTGAAGCTCTGATGAAAACTACTTGAATTAGAGAGCGGACAACAGGCTGAATGTTTAAAACGCACTAAGTAAACCCTTGACCTAGTTTTTGACCCGGCAAGACACATGTTTGAATTTTGCCTAGACATCATCTAGATACAACTTTTGACCAAGTTTGGTGAAGCTCAGATGAAAACTACTTGAATTAGAGAGCGGACACCATGCTCAATGTCTAAAATGCACTAAGTGACCCTGTGACCTAGTTTTTGACCCGGCATGACCCATATTCGAACTTGACCTAGACATCATCAAGATACAACATCTGACCAAGTTTGATGAAGATCGGATGAAAATAACTTGATTAGAGAGCGGACACTTAATACGAACTGACTGAACAAGAGACCGACAGACCGACCGACAATCTCACTTCTATATACCCCCCTTAACTTTGTTTGTGGGGGTATAAATACTATTAGATAGCAGATTATAATTATTTGAGCCTTGTTCTGAGAAAACTGGGCTTAATGCATGTGCGTAAAGTGTCATCCCATATTAGCCTGTGCAGTGTGCACAGACTTATCAGGGACGACACTTTCTGCCTAAAATTAATTTTCGGTAAGGAGGGACTTCCTTGAAACTGAAAGTACCATAAAAGCGGAAAGTGTCATCCCTGATTAGCCTGTGCGGACTGCACAGGCTAATCTGGGACGACACTTTACGCACATTAAGCCCAGTTTTCTCAGATCAAGACGCATTTTATGACATTAATCAAACAACATATTTCTAAACAACCCTAGCAATTGCAGCCAATGATCATTATACAAGACAATATTTATCAATTGTAGGACAATATTCACAAACTCTATGGCATGTCACTGAATAATAAAACTAAAAAAACCAAACCACACAAACCTTTATTATTCTTTTCTCTTAAATTTTGCTGAAAAATATGATGATCAATATCTCCAATAACATAAATTGTCATACTTTTGTCAGAGAACCTGATAAATGCCATCAAACACCTTACATCTACAGGAATGAAAAGGAAATACTTGGACGTCTGATTATTGAGTACCATAGGAAATCTGTGATACATGTGAACAAAAAACAGTGGGTTTGTGTGATTTAGTTACAGCAACGACTGGCAATGGGCAAACTGAAACAAAGTCATGCATGACATAATGCTGGTCACAACAATTCAGAGCCACAAAAATGAAACCAAAACGACTGGGCAGTATTTAAACTGCAGGGATTGAATTGTTCCCTGGTTTAGAACTAAATTGATTAGTGACATTATCAAGTGTATCAAGTTTATGTGGTCTATAAGCCAACATCCAGGTTATGACTTTCAGTGCTATGAAACAAACATTTTAAAGGCATTTTCTGAATGAATAATTGAATAACATAATCTTCATGAATGACATGAAACGTAAATTCAATCATTTCAATTGGTTGTTCAGACATATCATCCGGTGCTTAGCAACTGTTTAGAGGGTTTGGACAATGTTAACAATGTTCTGGTATTTTAAAAGACAGCATTTTATTATAATAATTAATAATGTCTTTATAGTTAATAAATTTTGATATTCATGCACATGATTTCTTTTTAAGCATGCACATTCTTTTATTCATATAGGCTTTCACAAACTTTAAAATGCTTACACAATCTTATTGTAAAATATGTATCGCAGGTCATAGGTGATCAATTTTTTATCAATCCTAATGAATATGTCACTGTCAACACAAACACAACTTCTATAAATGAACATGCTGTCACAACAACCTTACTGAGAAACAACATCAACAAAAACCTCTATGAACAAGGCTATTGTCAAGCAATATGGTCCCCTACCGGCTCCACCATTGTCAGAAATTCCACCATTTTCAGAATGGTTTTGTTGTTGCCATAGCAACTACAATTTTTGACATAGGAACAAAATGAAATGACGTGCATAATGTCCATATTGCCATTTATCCATGTTGCAAGTTTCATGAAAAATATTAAGACATTTTGAAGTTATCACAGGATCCAGAAAAGTGTGCAGGATCCACCATTTTCAGCAGTATTTCTAGTCTATGACGTGCATAATCTCCATATTGCCATCAAGCCATGTTTCAAGTTTCATGAAAAAATATGAAGAACTTTCAAAGTTATCGCAGGATCCAGAAAAGTTTGACAGACTGACGGACTGACGGACACACAGAGCGAAAACCATAAGTCCCCTCCGGTGAAACCGGTAGGGGACAATAAGCACATCACATAGTAGATAATATATTACTGTCATTGAAATTGCAGTGCTTTCAAATAGGCCAAGGTCTAACATACCACATTCTCTAATGTTAACATGAGTAACAAGTCATTAAACATTGCACTTGGTTGTCTTGGTTGTCATCAACATTTTTGGGGCATACAACATTGCTTGAAATGTAAAAGGAATAAAATGTGTGTTAGGTTAATCAACCTTCAAAAGTTAAAACATACTTTGCTTCTATATGTAAAAGGAATAAAACGTGTGTTAAGTTAATCAACCTTCAAAAGTTAAAACATACTTTGCTTCCATACATGCAAAATGGTGACATTTCCGTCTTATATGCTCTTTATAGTTCAATTTAATTACATCATATTAAGAAGTTCAGTAAATAAAGCGTATGTTGTGTCTCATTTAAAATTCACTCCAGTAGGGCTTAGTAGTGTTTACTTTCTTTTTTTGAAAATTATTGCTTGCTTGAACTACATTTTTCAAGTGTTGTTGCTTTTGTGTAAGATAGCAAACTTGTGCTCAATTTGCCCGTTTACCAGTCCCATCTACCTGGCATACTTTGCTGTCCGTGTGTACTGCTGTTGTTGTTGCCATTGCTACCATTAGTGATGGCGCCGTTGGCGTTTCCATTGGCAACCTCGTTGTTGTTCACTGGCTCTCCACCAAGGAGGGGGGAAATGTGGTTCAAAGACACCTGCTCAATGAATGAAGTTCCGTACTTCTTGAAGTACCACCACTCAAATATCTGAAACAAGTCAAATAAGTAATTAACCCATTACCACTCATATATGCACTGAGGCACAAAGTGACATGTGTAGTCCCTTAGGAAATCACATTCAATTTAAGACCTTTTCTGCTATATTAAGCTTTAAAGCTTTCATTTTCCAAACTTAAGATAATGATGAGCAGCAAACAGCATAAAACTGAACACACTGAGAGTGACTCACAGGCTGTTCTGTTTTAATGCTGGATTCATATAGCCATTTTCCAATTGCTTCTTATCACGAAAGGATTAAATAAGTGTAACATTAAATGAGGATCGTTTAAGGTGCTGCTCCCGTTGCAATACGTAATCAATGGTTTAAACAATGTTTCACAGTTGCCATATGTTATATAACATTTTAAAACATATTCCTGTGTCAACATGCAAAGAAAGGAAAATGTGAAATACAAACAAACAAGATGGGAATGTAAAGACTGACCATCCATATTTTGTTTTGCAAGTGATAATTATCAGATCAAGGAGTTGGCCCTACATGGTTAGTGTTCTCTTTAATGCAATCTAAACATCCATCAAAATGCCAACACAATCAGAAACTCTCATAAATCTACATATTTCTCTGAACAATCATTATTCCCCCCCCCCCCCCCCCGGCAGGAATGAATATGAATATCAATCAGAATCAACAATGACCCTGCCATAGAACTCCCAAAGTTGCAAATTTGACCCGCTGATAATGGTACAGTGATACATGTATTCCTAGGGATACTCATACTTTGATGCTCCTAGCCAATGGAGATGCCCTACTAATAAAGCTAAACTCTTCCCTCACAGGTTTTGTTTAAAAGCAATTTAAATAGTAATTGTCTTTTTTATACTTGTATGTTTAATAACCAAATATGTATGCATCATTAAAGAGCAATATCACTATTGAACATTGAGCTTCATGTATCTGAGAGGTCCAATATAGTTAACTTGTAACACATTTTATTTGTTGTATTTTCATTATTGCCACTTAAAAATACTTGTAATTGTAACAAGATGTGTTTGAGAAACACAATGTCTCCCTATATGATGTTTGACCTTGTAGGATGACCTTGACCTTGACCCTTCACCACTAAAAATGTGCAGCTCCTTGAGATACACACGCATTTCAAATATAAAATTGCTAGCTTCAATATTGCAGAAGTGACATTACATGCGCAATTTTGACCCATATACTCTACCTTGAAGGATGACCTTGACCTTTCACCACTCAAAATGTGCAGCTCCATGAGATACACATGCATGCCAAATATCAAGTTGCTATCTTCAATATTGCAAAAGTATTCATAAAATAAGCGATTTGGGCCACATATATTTGACCTCTGACCTTGAAGGATGACCTTGACCTTGACCTTTCACCACTCTAAATGTGCAGCTCCATGAGATACACATGCATGCCAAATATCAAGTTGCTATCTCTATATTGCAAAAGCATTCATAAAACAAGAGCACCGCCTTGCGGGTGCAGACCGCTCATCTATTTTCTTTTTAAAGTCCCCTTACGATAGTTAATAAGTGTTGCAAGTATGAAAGCAATAGCTTTGATACTGTAGGAATAAAGTGGACCTAAACACAAAACATAACCAAATTTTCAATTTTCTAAGTATAAAAAGGGCACATAATTCTGTCAAAATGCCAGTCAGAGTTACATTACTTTGCCTGCACAGTCTCCTTATGATAGTTAGTAAGTGTTTCAAGTATGAAAGCAATAGCTTTGATACTTAAGGAATAAAATGGACCTAAACACAAAACTTAACCAAAATTTTCAATTTTCTAAGTATAAAAAGGGCACATAATTCTGTCAAAATGCATGCCAGAGTTATCTTACTTTGCCTGCCCAGTCCCCTCATGATAGTTAGTAAGTGTACCAAGTTTGAATGCAATAGCATTGATACTTTCTGAAAAAAGTGGACCTAAACGCAAAACTTAACCAAAATTTTCAATTTTCTAAGTATAAAAAGGGCACATAATTCAGTCAAAATGCTCGCCAGAGTTATCTAACTTTGCCTGCCCAGTCCCCTCATGATAGTAAGTAAGTGTACCAAGTTTGAATGCAATAGCATTGATACTTTCTGAGAAAAGTGGACCTAAACGCAAAACTTAACCGGACGCCAACGCCGACGCCAAGGTGATGACAATAGCTCATATTTTTTTTTCAAAAAATAGATGAGCTAATAAGCGATTTGGGCCACATATATTTGACCTCTGACCTTGAAGGATGACCTTGACCTTGACCTTCCACCACTCAAACTGTGCAGCTACATGAGATACCCATGCATGCCAAATATCAAGTTGCTATCTTCAATATTGCAAAAGTATTCATAAAATGAGCGATTTTGGCCACCTATATTTGACCTCTGACCTTGAAGGATGACCTTGACCTTGACCTTTCACCACTCAAAATGTGCAGCTTCATGAGATACACATGCATGCCAAATATGAAGTTGCTATCTTCAATATAGCAAAAGTTATTGCAAAATGTTAAAGTTGGCGCAAACAGACAGACAGACCATCCAACCAACCAACCAACCAACCAACCAACCAGACAGGGCAAAAACAATATGTCCCCCACTACTATAGTGGGGGACATACAAATTGTTGATTTATATTACCCATAAACATTTTGTTGACATGGTCCCTTATTTTAGAAAAAAAGTCATTAATAATGAAAACACAAATTAACCCTCACTCCCTCATTTCAATTTTGCATCTATCACCTGAATGTCAAAGCCTAATGGTGGTGGCATTTAATGGCAAGCCCCTGTGGAGTTATCTGCAAGCTTTGAATCTGCATTAGAAAGACACTCATCCAGCAACTTCATAAAGCAACAATAAATATAATGCAACACAATGAACTTGTAGTTTAATAATAAGAATTGTTTTGTTAAACTTATTTATTTTAGCTGGATAATAGGATTGCATCAAAAGCCTCAGGCTTATTGAAAAGCTCTCCGGTCCGTTTCCAGGGCCTAGAACCAGTACTTGTATTTGGAGGAAATCCAAAGAACACTACATGTACCACAGTGGGGATTGAACCCATGACCACCCAGTCGCTAAGCAGACACCTTATCAATTACACCATGGCAACCAATAATTGTTTATGAGAATTTTCGAACTCAAACATTGGTTGCTTCAAACTCAAAATAAGTTTTATTTTGAAATAAAAACAATCATGCATGTATGGATGTAATAATCAAGGATTTTTCGGGTTTATTTCTTATAAACAAGGGAAAAGGCAACAACATCCTTTTATTTTCATAGTGTGTATGTACTTTAGTTTACTTCCTATCCTAGATTTCTGTATAAACAGTATAGTGCCTAATAAACATTTTAATTGTTTCAATAATGTTCTGACTTTCCTGCCTCCGCATTTATGCTTTATCTCTTTCCTGCCTCATTTATGCTGATCTTCTTTACCACTCAATGCCAATACATGATATATATATCTTTGACTGACCCCTGGGGCGTTTATAATAGGATATATGGTAAGTCGACAATATCAATATGCTGCCTCAGCTTAAATGAATATACAAATGTACTTCAACACAATTTGCTAAGAATTCAAACCGTGATAATGATGATAATGCTATTTATCATACTTAAGGGGAAACATATCAAATGCTTACACTACTATACTTGTAAAGAGGATTATTTCGAGTAATGCCTCTGAAAATAACAATGAAAACATTACATTTGTTAATTTTTTTGACATTATATTCCTATATCATCTCCATAGAGTTTTATCCTAAACGCTTTCCTACAAGAAATGCCAGAACACAAAACATGTTATGTTTATTCTTCAGAAAGTTGAAGATATGGAAATACTTGTTATGCTCTAGAAATGTAACCCCTAACCTATGTTAGTAAGCATTCATGATCTATGAACATTTGTACTTGTGACATATTTGCATTAGTCACAACTGAAAGGTAAAACCATGGTTATGCAAAGTCTAGCAAAGTTCTTTAAACTGTCCCATCTTTGTGTTTTTGTACAGCCTGATTAAAATGGAGACAACAATACGAGACTGATCTACTTAAATGGAAAGCATCTTATTTGACTCGTAAAAATGCCAGCATATATAGCAATATAAACAAATTGTTACAAGTAACAAAACAGATCACATAGTGGTAACTATTCATCATTAAGCTTAAGCGTAGACATAATCAACACTACATCTGGTTTCAACCCAAACACATGGTTGATTAGAAAAGTTCTGCATACATGCCTATGTTAAAATGCACTTCATGTTAAATTATAACTTGCAACATATTGTATTCATATTCCTGGCTGACATTTCAGAAGCTGCTAAGGCTTGAATTAAATCAGAGATTTTCTAATACACAGAGCAAGCAGGAATAATCCAATTACCGTTTTCCCAAGGCGTTATTACAATAATGGATACAAATATAATCAGACAGATATGTGTACATTATTATATGAGCAATGTCACACAAAAATTGGTCTTATATCGTAAGAGGCCAGCGTAGCTACAGACCAGACACTTTCAAGCAGTCTGATCAGACTAGCAACCATGTCCACTATAGAGGCTCGCGGGGTTTTCTGGTCTTATCAGTGCAGGATCATGATTCTGACTGCATGAATGCACAGCACAGGCTAGTCTCTTAACAATGCAGGCTGTATTTGTTTTTAGACCCATTTTCATATGAAACAGCTCATGTATGAAAACAAATTAAAAACAAGGGCTGTTTGTAAAACATGCATGCCCCCCATATGGGCTCTCCGTTGTAGTGACAGCCATTGTGTGAATATGTTTTTTGTCACTGTGACCTTGACCTTTGACCTAGTGACCTCAAAATCAATAGGGGTCATCTGGGAGTCATGATCAATGTACCTATGTTTCATGATCGTAGCCATTAGCGTTCTTGAGTTATCATCCGGAAACCATTTTACTATTTCAGGTCACCGTGACCTTGACCTTTGATATAGTGACCTGAAAATCAATAGGGGTCAACTGCGAGTCATGATCAATCTACCTATCAAGTTTCATGATCCTAGGCATAAGCGTTCTTGAGTTATCATCCGGAAACCATTTTACTATTTCAGGTCACAGTGACCTTGACCTTTGACCTAGTGACCTGAAAATTAATAGGGGTCATCTGCGAGTCATGATCAATGTACCTTTGAAGTTTCATGATCCTAGGCATGAGCGTTCTTGAGTTATCATCCGGAAACCATTATACTATTTCGGGTCACCGTGACCTTGACCTTTGACCTAGTGACCTGAAAATCAATAGGGGTCATCTGCCAGCCATAATCAATCTACCTACAAAGTTTCATGATCCTAGGCATAAGCGTTCTTGAGTTATCATCCGGATACCATTTTACTATTTCGGGTCACCGTGACCTTGACCTTTGACCTAGTGACCTGAAAATCAATAGGGGTCATCTGCGAGTCAAGATCAATCTACCTATCAAGTTTCATGATCGTAGGCCTAAGCGTTCTTGAGTTATCATTTGAAAACCATTTTACTATTTCGAATCACTGTGACCTTGACCTTTGACCTTGTGACCTGAAAATCAATAGGGATCATCTGCGAGTCATGATCAATCTGCCTATCAAGTTTCATGATCCTAGGCCTAAGCGTTCTTGAGTTATCATCCGGAAACCATTTTACTATTTCGGGTCACCGTGACCTTGACCTTTGACCTAGTGACCTCAAAATCAATAGCGGTCATCTGCGAGTCATGATCAATGTACCTATGAAGTTTCATGATCCTAGACCCAAGTGTTCTTGAGTTATCATCCGGAAACCACCTGGTGGACGGACCGACCGACAGACCGACCGACATGTGCACAGCAATAGACCCCCTCTTCTTCGAAGGGGGGCATAATAATCAAAATTTTGGGATGAACATGCAGTTGTGTTTTCTTTCAATAGGATTATTAGTCTGAAACCTTTTTTAATAGTTCTTACAGGTTTGGTAGGTTAATAAACACAATATCAGGAACCTTCAATGATTGGAAGCAAGTCAACCTGGCCACAATTTTAATGGGCTTTGAAGAAATGAAACTGGCTGCACATGAAGTGAAAGTTGTGAAACTGGCCTCATTTTGTGAAAACCAATTTGAACTGTCCGCACACAAGTTTTACAGGAAAAACAACACAACCTTATACCCATCTAAACATACAACAGAATATTTATGTGTCTATAATTGAATGAAATGAAAAGGGTTCAATTAGTAGGTAAATGTATCATGTTTTGTTGCATTTATGTTGGAACATAAAATGCACGTGATTCCTAATGAAATAATCAATTCCAGTTTCCATTTGCTACATGTGTACAGGATTTTTGTTCCTTGTTTATAAAGTAAATGGTACTTTCCCCATGGAGCAAATATGCTAAAATTACCAATAAGTGGCGCCCACAATTCTCAAAATGACGGAAAGTTGTGTATGTTTCATCCCAAAATGTAACTCACAGCCCATGAACAAATAAGATTAATAAGTTGTGTGAAACCTCGTGCACGATTAGTTAGGGTTAAATAAAACAGCACATGCAATCCAAGGAGCGTTTCAGTTACCAGTGTATTATTACATTGATTTTATTTGTTGTTTTTTTAACCTGATCGTTGTTTAAACTAAAATGAATCATAATAGTAAATAGGATGCAAAATATTCAACATGGTCATCAGTCAAGCGGATGCGTTCCATTGACAAAGTTTGGCTATAAGGAAAAGTCTGAGTCGCTGTCAAACCAGGTTATTAAGGCTGAAGAACTTTTGAAGTCTATTGAAGTTGACAATAACTGGGGAGTGTTAGATCGAATATAAAAATATGAAAAAGAGAGACATTGTTTTTTTGTGAGTGATAAAGCAAGAAGAGTTTTAACATTTTGTTCCTTATACTGACTTGAGTACAAAATTGTCAATGGTCATTTGACATGAGGTAAGAACCCTAATGCTTTGATAATAAGCTTTGGAATAATAAATTGAATTATTGCCATTCTACTACACACTTATAATAATTTGTCTTTATGACATTATAACCATTTTAATCTACAATCTTCCCTTTTTCCACTAAAAACATATACACATGCGTTTCTGTGCAATTTCAAAATGATGTTTACTAAATTCGTAAACATTTTTATGAATTATTTGCAGATTAACCTACACTTATTATACTCCTTTTTTTAAGGGAAATAAATTGCAGTTCGTTTTATTGTACCCATGACATCCAACGGTAGTCATTATTATGAGAAACCTTACCCCCGTCACCATCTTCCAGAATATCTGAATGTGACTATTGATTTCTTCTATGTAACTGTTAGGAAACCAAGGGGCAAAATACATTAGTGACTAAGACTCTATCCCAGGGATTATAATTAAGGCTTGCTTTTCTGCATCGGAAGCTACAGTGAGGGTCATATGAAAATAGATCAGACAACATGTGGAGACAAACTCACTGAAGATGCAAACAACAACAACAACAAGACAAGGGACACAATTGTCACAAAACCAGGTTTTCAATTTAAAAAAAAGTCTGATAAAGGAAAACAATTCAAAATGTGCATTATTACCCCCCTTGTTTCAAATTCAATCTTTTTTTACTCGTGTCGACCTTGATTTAAATTTGAAAAAACTGATAATGGGAGACAACTCAAACTCAAAATGTGCATTGTTACGGATTGTTCATAGTTACCCACTTGTTTCAAAATCAATCTATTTTTAGTCGTGGCAACCTTGACCTTGGTTATATTGATGTAACTCTTTCGCGTGACACACTGTCCAATGATGGTGAACAAATGTGCCAAATGATTTTAAAATCTCACAAAGAACGACAAAGTTATGGCCCGGACAAGCTCATTTCTGGCCATGTTTTACCTTTGAACTCAAAGTGTGACCTTGACCTTGGGGATATTAACGTAATTCTTTCATGCGACACACCGTCCAATGATGGTGAACAAATGATTTTAAAAGCTCACAATGAACGACAAAGTTATGGCCCGGACAAGCTTTTTCCACCCTCCGCCAACATTCGCCAATCTAATAACCAGTTTTTTCCTTCAAAAAACCTGATAAAAAACCCTCTTGTAAAGTCTTTTTGATAGTCAAATTTTCAAAATTGTGAGATAGACATGTAGGAAAATTGTAAAATTAAGAATTATATAGTTAGTTTTCTGAAATGATATGTTACCGGTATCCAAAAACAGAAGAAAAATTTTGACACATTATGTAAGTACAACTGGAACCCCTTTGTGGTCCCACTTTTGTCGTCCATTGAACATGCAGTGATAACATTACAGTGGCATGATATAGTGAAACACTAAGCACAGTACTTAATTAAACATGCAGTGATAACATTACAGTGGCATGATATAGTGAAACACTATGCACAGTACTTAATTAAACATGCAGTGATAACGTTCAGGGGCATGATATAGTGAAACACTAAGCACAGTACTTAATTAAATTGTTCAACCATACAAAGGAGCAAATGAAAATTTGCAAACTTGAGAAAGTGAAAAACATACAACCTTACCTGTAATCTTAAAACTACTGACATGCTTAGGATATGATTGTCATAACACAATTATTTCCTTCATTCAACATTGTTTATTAAAACTTACAAACAACTCAAGAGATATCCACAAAGACTTACCAGTATGAGACCTGACATCACCCACAGACTTACTAGTTTTATAAGACCTGATTTCAGTGAAGACTTACCAATATGAGACCTGATATCAGTGAAGACTTACCAGTATGATACCTGACATCAGTGAAGACTTACCAGTATGAGACCTGATATCAGAGAAGACTTACCAGTATGAGACCTGATATCAGAGAAGACTTACCAGTATGAGACCTGATATCAGTAAAGACTTACCAATATGAGACCACATATCAGTGAAGACTTACCAATATGAGACCACATATCAGTGAAGACTTACCAATATGAGACCTGACATCAGTGAAGACTTACCAGTATGAGACCAGATATCAGTGAAGACTTACCAGTATGAGACCTGATATCAGAGAAGACTTACCAGTATGAGACCTGATATCAGAGAAGACTTACCTGTATGAGACCTGATTTCAGTGAAGACTTACCAGTATGAGACCTGATATCAGAGAAGACTTACCAGTATGAGACCTGATATCAGTGAAGACTTACCAGTATGAGACCTGATATCAGTGAAGACTTACCAGTATGAGACCTGATATCAGAGAAGACTTACCAGTATGACCTGATATCAGTGAAGACTTACCAGTATGAGACTTGATATCAGTGAAGACTTACCAGTATGAGACCTGACATCCTTGAAGACTTACCAGTATGAAACCTGATATCAGTGAGGACTTACCAGTATGAGACCACATATCAGTGAAGACTTACCAGTATGACACCTGACATCAGTGAAGACTTACCGGTATGAGACCTGATATCAGTGAAGACTTACCAGTATGAGACCCGATATGAGGGATGACGTTCCGGTCAAGGCAACATAGAACTTAGGGGTCAGGGTGTTGAGAAACATTGTAGCTGAAATGAGAAAAGTATGTGTAATTAAAGTGTGTAAAGATGCAACATTTTGCCCATTAAAAGTTCACCCTTGTATTGAAATAAAAACCAGTACAATAATTTTCTGATTTATTTATAAAACTTCATTTTGTAAATAAAGTGGGCTAACAAGTACAATGCAACTGAATTTACCGCGGTTCGCAGGGTCCAAAGACTGCGATCATGATATATCCGGTGTGCAATATAACTTATACCTTTAATGTTGAGCAAATTTGGGCAATGATTGTCGCAGTACACAAGCGTAAATGTGATGCACAAACCACAAAGAAGGCAAACAATCTGGAATAACCTGGATTTATGAATGTCCAATTACATAGAAAATCAAAGTGGGTGAAAAAATGGGGTCTGTGGCTGATTCGCGATATATTGGACATCGCGATATACAAGACCGCGATATTTTTGAGTTGAAGTGAACTGAAGAAAGAAAATACTACGTACAATCAGGGATCATATTTTTTAGGTTTTGTCGGTCCTAGACCGATTGGGGTCATGAAAGACCGATTGAAAATCCCAAACAGTCAGTCCGATTCTGTTTGCTATTAACAGCGATTTTCCTCCTTCTTTATATATAAAGTACCGGTAAACAGTACTTTCCCAATCAAGCAAAAATTCCCAAATTCCCAATCGGCATCTGAAAATATCCCAATCGGCGTCCGAATTTTTTCACAAAACGACCGAAAGTTTCGTAACAAAACCCAACTTTCGGCGAGCGAACAAAGAAAATCGTATAGTTGTGTGTAACCACGCAATCGATTAATTTCGGGTTTTATTATTCAGCGCGTGAAATCAATAGAGTCGTTACTGTTTCCGGTTCTTTTGTCAGGCAGCCAGCATACTGTTTTACGTCGGTTTGTAACCTTGCCTCTGTGGAAAGGGTGTTCAGTCTAATGAACAATCTTTGCACAAACAATCGGAACTGTCTATCACACGACACATTGACAGCACTAATGATGCTGTGCAGAGAGGGATGCCAGCAACTGATAGATGATCAAACATCAAAGATTGTTGAAATTTTCAAAAAAATGAAAGACAGAGACATTGCTTTACAAGAGATTAAAACAACTTGTAATTGATTTTGTGTGTTCTTTATAATATTTTGTTATTTATTTCAACTTTATTACTTAATGGTCATTAAGGCATGCCTGCAAATGATTATTTTAATGGGTATGTTCAATTAAGTATGAACTGTATGGTGTATTCAATAAGACCCAAACTTCACGACGCGATTTTCCCAATTTAAGGATTTCACGACTCGATTTTTCCCAATTTTGAGGTTTTCACGACTCAAATTTTCCCAATTGGACCGGTACGGGTACTTTTCCCAATTGGACAAGGAAAATCGCTGATAAAAATTCCCATGTCATGAAATCGATTACACAGTGTACATGCTAACACACTCTAATGACATTCTTATCTCGATTAGGTGTGATAAACCATTCACTGCAGTCTCTAAACCGGTCAGGACCGGTTTATTGCACGTCAGACCAAGAATCAAAAACATGTGAACAGCGGATTAAAGACTAATCCTAAAAGACGCGTCTGAATGCACGCGCTGTAACTAAACAAAACATGCCAATACATTTTCCACCAGCGTAATAATCCGGTATTATAATTATGAATGAATGTCGCAGATCTGATCGACAGAACAGCCGAAAGTTATTTTTATGGGCGAAACTTCACATAAAATAGTGCACAAGAAAAATAATATACATTGAATAAATCTTTAGTAAAACCGTGTTAGAATCGAAATAATACGTGTACTTTATACTTTGTTGTTGAATAACTCCCGACCGGAAAATTAGATGCGTGGTTTCAAATGCTTCGCTCTCGTGATTAAATCCCTACGCAACTAAACTATCGGCCGTGGGTTATTTGACAACAAATTATTTATTAAATATTTAGTTGTTGTTGTCAGTAGCCAACCTATGCACAGACATTTGTATGGTTCAGTGCATGTTTGTAAGCTATTTTCGAGTTGACAACAATTTTAAACATCGGTATAGACTTACACAGATTAATAATATTGACAACGATGAAAAAAAGTCTAATAAAACAGCCCACGAAACAACAATGAAATACCAAATGAAAAAACCAGTTGAGAAAACTCGTTCCGTTTAAAAAAAAATGCCTAAGGGAATTTTACTTGTTCATGTATTATATCACCTTCATGAATGGCAAAATCAATGGTATATATTTTAACGTAATTTGTCACGATTACGGATATACATTTTCGGATACTTTTCCCCATTTATATCCGGACCGATTGATGTTGCGGGAAAATATGATTCCTGTGTACAATATAATGATATTTCATTGATATATAGCAATAAAATTGATCTGTTTTGATATACAAACATTAAAATTGTAAACAAATCGAATATTCAAGCAACTAAACTATAAACTTACACAAAAACAGGTTCAACATGTTGCCTTGTTTCTGATTACAGACACTATCACACAAACTTTCAGTTTCATTAACACAGAGCACACACTTTATGTAGAACTCCTCTATCACTGATTCACAGAGCAGAAATATGTTCATTAACAAGAATTCTGAATTCAGAAGCTCATAAACCCAATTATGAGCACAAGAATCGTCACCAACACAAAATATGTATGTGCAAACCAAATATTTATTCAATTCCAAAACCATTCATGTATTCAAATATTGTTTATTCCCAGCAATTCTGTAAAATCACAATATCGCAATAATCACTATTGAAACAAATACTGGTACTTTTTTACACTCAATTAATATTAAAAAGTACTTTTAATTTGTTTCAGCACTAGTCTTGGTTAAGACTCTCAAACGTCCACATATACAATGTGTGTAGAAATCCTCTAAAAAAAATCATTCAAGAGCGTCCACAACTAACTGCATCTATTGAGACCACACTAGCTATGGCTCCAGCATCTGTGTCCTCTGTGACTATTTCAGAGCATCATCTCTCTCTCTGTATTGACTTATTGACCAGCTGCTTTGGCACAACTGTCAAGTCTCCACAATCTTGCATCACTGTGTGTCATAAAGTGGGAAAGTGCTGGGGGCTAGGAATATTAACTAAATTGCGAAATCATCTGCTCTGAGAATATTTTCTGTTAGGGTATTATTAGAACTTGTGGAAATAATTTTCAATTTACACTGCCACAACAAATGTGAGTGCAATATTTTCCAATAATCACACTATCAAGTTCCCTTCAACTTTCAGAAGCCCCTCACCAATAAACGGTAGTACACTGCATCTGAGAATTTCTAACAAGTTCGCATCAGAGAATTTCTAACAAGTTCAACTAAAGTTTTTGTAAACACTTTAAAGTTATTTCAAAATATTTGTTTCTCTCGGTTATTCAATCTAAGTATACATGTACCTTTCTGAACAGTAACCCTATTTCAGTAATACTATTCATGCATTATTTAGATAGCATAGTGCATACTGTATTCTTAAAATATCTGAGTGAAGAGCATAATAATTCTTTCAATAACATGCAATAGTTACATACAAACCCAATTAGGATATTCAACACACACTGACTTAATTATGACATTCAACACAGTGGTTCTATGTAAAACAATCGTCCTAGAATGACAATTAATTTATATTTGCATCCATTAATGTCAATTATTATCGTCAAACCCATTAAATCTGCCATAACTAAAATTCACACATAATACCCAATCCATAAGTGACAGTTATCAATTACACTGAATAATATTCAATGAAACCAAAAGGCTATAATTTTGCCACTGTCACAAGAAAACCATTTCCTAACAAAACATTTATTGTTTAGTTGGCCATATTAGATAGATGGCCTGTTTACAACAGACATCTCTCCATTCTTTAGTACACAGTGAGGGGTTTAGCGTGGAAATATAGTAACTCATACAAAAATGGTCAGCAGATACAATAGTTTAACACGATGATCATAATGCATTCATCACCAAGCTTTCTGCGTTAGATGTTTTATTGCTCATTTTCATGTCTGACATTCAACCTAACTGCTAGGGCTGATGATACTGTTGCATGTTAAACAACAATATTCCTGTGCATTTTTTAACAGGATAAAATCTTAAAACACCCAGAAACAAAACTAAAATTTAATTATTAAGGAAATCCATTCATATGGAAAACACTGTATGCTAAAGTGTTCTATGGAAATCCTCTAGAATAATTTAATGGCCCTGAATCGCTCACCTGACTAACCAAATACAATCCCAACCCAGTCTTCATCAAGATAAACATTCTGACCAAATTTCATAAAGATTGGATGAAAACTGTGACCTCTATTGTCTACACAAGGTTTTTCAATTTATTTTACCTATTATGTGACCTAGTTTTTGAGCCCAGATGACCCAAATACAATCCCAACCCAGATTTCATCAAGATAAACATTCTGACCAAATTTCATAAAGATTGTATGAAAACTGTGACCTCTGCTGTCTACACAAACAAATTGTTGACAGTTTTTCTATTATTTGACCTAGTGACCTAGTTTTTGACCTTAGATGACCCAAATACAATCCAAACCAAGATTTCATCGAGATAAACATTCTGACCAAATTTCATAAAGATTGGATGAAAACTGCGACCTCTATTGTCTACACAAGGTTTTTTCTATTATTTGACCTAGTTTTTTACCTAGTGACCTAGTTTTTGACCCCAGATGACCCAAATACATTCCCAAGCCAGATTTCATCAAGATAAACATTTTGACCTAATTGATAAAGATTCGATGAAAACTGTGACCTCTACTGTCTACACAAACAAATTGTTGACGGAGGCACACACACATGCACGCACACACAACGGACGCCGGACATCACACGGTAACATAAGCTAAAAAATTTATTTTATGAGATCGGGGTTGTTTTAAACGAAAAAATCAAATTATTCATGAGAAAGCAATTTTGAGTAAGTAATTAATTTTTTAATTTGTAACCATTCTCTAAGCATCACAACACTTGTTAATATTCTTTATACATTTTGTAGGACAAACTTCTCTATGTTAAAATTACAAAATACGAAATCTTTCTCCTAAGAACTGTAAATGAGCATTAGCAGGAGATGTCACTGTATTAAGTGATGCATCTCATCAATACATCTGGAGAATTCAAGTCCTCTTAAATCTCTTAAATGCCTTTGGAGATTCACTTCACCCAAAAATAAGTATGCAGTCTTCTTGTGCTGTATAGGTTTGAAAGCTACAGCATTCGAAAAAGCATTTTATATCTATCCCCGGTAAGTAATTTTCAATACTGGTGAATAACCAAAACATATAGCAAAGTTCATTGAACCAAATTACAAAATTTAAGAAGAAAAATGAATGCTCCAACTATTAACCTTAGTTCAGCAAACTAATCTTTAGTGGTTCTCAATTATCCTACACCCTTACCTTTTAATTGAACTAATATTCCAGCATGAGCTTTTCCCATGAACGATTAACCACTAGCATATGGCTTACATGATGAAGAATCAGACCCCCCCACTACACTGTACACAGTTTTGATAATGTTTAGTGAGAGCTATGTGCTACCAGTATCAGCTACAAGAAATGTTCAGTCAACAGCCCTAAATTATTGAATTTGCATACCTTAAAATTTAGTCACACATTTCTTTTTGGTCTGAGATGCCCAGTCTAATTTGTTGGATATGAAAACAATATATAGAACATGCTATACACATTTAAATTAAACAATAGCACCGCAAAGCAGGTGCCAGTTTTGAATAAATGAAAGCTTGTCAGATTTTTTATTTTTTTTAGAGGTCACAGTGACCTTGACATTTGACCAAGTGACCCAAAAATGGGTGTGGCATGTAGAACTCATCAAGGTGCATCTACCTATGAAGTTTCAAAGTTGTAGGTGGAAGCACTTTGATTTTAGAGCGAGAAGCACTTTGATTTTAGAGCCAATGTAAAAGTTTTAGCACGGCAGACGACAGACAGCAGATGACAAGCTGGCTATGACAATACCTTGGGTTTTCTCTGAAAACAGCCAAGCTAAAAAATTGTGAACTTGATAAAAACTTTCTGGTGCTTTTAATTATACAATTCTGATTTGAAAAGCAACAGTTAACCCATCTATTGTATTCTGACAAAAAAACTTACATTTTTATGTTGGCATGTCAACAAGAAAAGGGCAAAGAAAAACAAAATAACAAACTGATTATGATCTCACTTGTATGCAATAAAATATACAGTGCATCTTCCTTTCACCATTATTGTATTACGTTTGCACTAATATATTCAATTTCTTTGGTTTTTTAAAGACATTGCCCCTCATGACACTGTAATATACAATATCACAGCTCCAAACCAAAATAACTGGAGGACATTCACTGCACATACATACAACATAATGCCTTAACACATGACTCTCAATTAAGGCTACACAATTTATTACTTCACAACTGCCTCTTCAATCACACATTAAATTATTCCACTGCAGTGCAAACCACATTCAGTCAAAGGAAAGTGTCTATCCATCAAACAACACAGCACACAATAGCATGTTCAAAGCTAAAGCTAGCCTAAGGCACACACACAGCTTTATGTTATTTAGCATCTGCCTTATGGCTCATCTCATTAATGAACAGTGGATCAGTAATACATGTTACATGTACATGTTAGGTTACTCTCAAAGGTATACATTGCATTTCAAGATGTAGGGAGAAACTGTTCATGCTGTTTAAGAAGGGACAGATACACAGTACATGCTTCACTAGAGAGTACATGCTTCACTAGGGAAAGATCTACAGAGTACTTGCTTCACTAGGGAAAGATCTACAGAGTACCTGTTCACTAGGGAAAGATCTAGAGAGTACTTGCTTCACTAGAGGGAGATCTAGAGTGTGCATGCTTAACTGGGAAAGACCAAGAGTGTACCTGCTTAACTAAGGAAACATCTAGAGTGTACCTGCTTCACTATGGAAAGATATAGAGTGTACCTGCTTTACTATGGAAAGATATAGAGTGTACCTGCTTCACTAGGGAAAGAGCTAGAGTGTACATGCTTAACTGAGGAAACATCTAGAGTGTACCTGCTTCACTATGGAAAGAGCTAGAGTGTCCCTGCTTCACTATGGAAAGATATAGAGTGTACCTGCTGCACTAGGGAAAGAGCAAGAGTGTACCTGCTTCACTATGGAAAGAGCTAGAGTGTACCTGCTTCACTATGGAAAGATATAGAGTGTACCTGCTTCACTAGGAAAAGAGCTAAAGTGTACCTGCTTCACTAAGAAAAGAGCTAGAGTGTACCTGCTTCACTAGGAAAAGAGCTAGAGTGCATCTGCTTAACTGGGAAAAGATTTAGAACCTGCTTCACTAGGGAAAGATCTAGAGTGTGCATGCTTAACTGAGGAAAGATCTAGAGTGTACCTGCTTAAAAGGGAAAATATCTAGAGTACCTTCTCTACAAGGGAAAGATCTAGGCTGGTTGTCATTAACCTAGGCCATTGTCTGTTAAGGCCGTCTCGACCAGACTCATTTCTGCCCACACATGCTCTACAAGTTTCAGCTACTTTTGTTTTTGGAACGCAGGCATGTTCTTCACATATATTATGATAGGTCTTGTAAAAAAGAGTTGGTCCCGTGTTTGTTACCCTTTTACAGGACCTTTCCTCATGCAAAAATTAGCAGGGTTTTGATTTGACTACTTTACTCTGCTGCATAGCAATTTAATTGATGACTGCATTTTTAAAAACATTGACCCATCAAAACATTTTTTCCCAAAAAACATGTCCGTTAAACGATTCATTAGACGATGGCTTTGGCTTGTGAATAAATTACTTTCTTCAAAATGCTGGTTTTAACCAGATTGCATCATGATCGAATCTCAGCCACATATGCAAATAATCAAATTAAAAGTGAATTGGTTCCCTTCTTAACTGCCTTTCAAAAGTCATTATACTTACACCCTAAGCTTTATGTTGCATTTCAAGTGCAAGAGGATACATTCTTGCCAGATTTCAATAGATAACCATGGCTCCATGCAAATCTCTTATGCATGCATGTGCAAATACCCCAAATCTGGATGATTGCAGATTAACTTTCAGGATTGGGGCCGCAACTGAAATTGTTGCCTTAAATGCAGTTATCAGACACTAATAGCTCGTTCAGAACTATGCATTTATGAATGGGACAATAAGTTGTAATTAACAATGCCAAGTTTTAAGTGTGTGTTGATAACTTGTACAAATTTTGAGTGTGTGGTGTAGAGATAATTGGGCCAAATTTTTAGATACATGGTTTGTAAAAGTAGGCCATATTTTGAGCATGTGGTGTCGATTAGTAGGACAAATATTGAGCATGTGATGTTGATAACTCAGTTATGTGTTTGTATTGTTGTAGATACTAGGCCAAGTTTTTAAGTTTGTGGTGTAGATAACTTAAGTCAATCCTAAATATGACAATATGTTGTGGATAACAAGGCTAAGTTTTAAATATGTTATATGTCCCAATTTTGAGTAACTAGAGTAAACTATTACGCAAGTTTTTAAACTATGTAGACTAAAAAAAATAGACAAAGTTTTCACATTTTCCACAATAGATAACTAGGGCAATTATAAATTGGACAATGTTGTGTAGATAACTAAGCAAGTTTTAAGGTATCCAGACAAAAGGCACACGAGAAAATTGGCACCCTGCGTTTTTTTGCATACCCGGACAATCGGCACCATGTAAATTTGTGAACCAGGACAATTGGAACTCGATTAAACCAAAATAAGCAGGGTGGCGATTGTCTGGGTGCCGTTTGTCCTACAATCAAGTTTTAGTATATGGTGTAAATGGTTTATATGGTGACTGTCAAATTTAGAGTATATGGTGTATATGGTGTACAATTGATTGTGAATGTCAAATGTAGAATATGTGGTGCAGATGACAAGATTGGAGAATGATTGATGTGTAAATAGGCCAAGTTTTTCATATATTGCATGGATAACTCAAAATTGTGCTTGACACATTATGTTCTTTGGAGATCTGTCTTTTCAAAAACCAATTCCATACGTCACTCTCATCCCTGATCAAAAGTTGCATGAGTTTTGAAAGACTTAAACATTTATAAAATACCATGACAAATATCTGATGACATAATACAAACTATAAAGATAACCAGTAAAAAAAAAAAAAAATTTGCTCTTGACAAGTTATTGCAACAACAAGATCCATTTTATTGATCAATTGTCTTTCATTTCCATATTTAATTAAGCGTAAAACTCCTCAACCCTTTTTATCACAACTAATTTCCCTTCCAAGTATCCAAATCACGCAATTTCATTTTGGAATTACTTGGGGATAAACTGCTTTATGGTAATTTCATTATCCAAAAACATCAATCCAATCAATCACGAATATTTCCTTGGAAAAATGCAGTTTGCACAAACTGATCAAACTTATTATCCAGAGAACCTTACACCATTCATTATTAAAAAAGTTACAGAGAAACATCATTAGAGTATCACAGAAAAATGTTCATTTGTCTTCTTCCTACTTTTGCAATAAGATACATTGAGATATTTGCAAAACTTCATACATTTAAACGTCAACCAATAGTTCAATGTGTGTTTATCATCTGGTCCATGAAAGTATTTCTGGGGCCATTCTCCCTAAACCACTGATTGAAGAACAGCAGTTGTCAGTAACCAACATAATTGAGTCGCGTTCTGAGAAAACTGGGCTTAATGCATGTACGTAAAGTGTCATTCCAGATTAGCCTGTGCAGTCAGCACAGGCTAATCAGGGAAGACACTTTCCACCTAAACTGGATTTTCATGTACAGAAGACTTCCTTTAAACGAAAAATACCATAAAAGCGTAAAGTGTCGTCCCTGATTAGCCTGTGTGGAATGCACAGGCTAATCTGGGACGACATTTTACGCACATGCATTAAGCCCAGTTTTCTCAGAACGCGTCTCAATTATAAGCACAGGGCAATTATGCCAGCACAAGTACCTGACAACAGCAGTGCTGTTAAGCTGCTGAGTAGTCAAATCTAGACCAGATAAAAGAGGGCCATAATGGCCCTGAACTGCTTATTTGAGTTCAATACTTTATCTGGTTGTCTAGTTTTTGACCCCACTAGGTGCATATTCAAACATAGCGTTGATATTGTCAAGCTATACTTTCTGACCACGTGTCAGTGAGATTAAGTCATTATTAAGGCCTTTAAAGTGGTACTGAGGTTTTATTAAATGTCACCTAGTTACCTTATTTAAAGCCATATTTAAACTAGATACAAACTTGGCCTAGATGTTGAAAAGATCATAATTCAGCCCAATTAGTTTCAACAAGATTTAGTGGTAAATTTGGCTACTATAGTGGTAACAAGGTTGGGTTTTCATAAGAATTGACCTGGCAACCTAGTTTTGGACACAAGGGACCTAGATTTCAGAATCAGCCTATATGTTGTCAAGATGAACATTCTTACAAAGTTGTATCAAGATTGTGCCACACATGTGGCTTCTCAAATGTTAAAAAAAATAAAAAATCTAAGATCTTACCTGATGACGTTATTGACGCACAAGACCCAAATTTGAACTTGGCCTATATATTGTCAATATTTTGACCAAGTTTCATCAAAAAAAGATTGAGAAATAATGAGCTAATAAGTTTACAATACAAAACACAAGACATATCATGGTCACACTATCTCACAGGAAGAGCACTTCAATAATCTCACAATGAGCACTTCAATAACCTCACAATGAGCACTTCAATAAACTCACAATGAGCACTTCAATAATCTCACAATGAGCACTTCAATAATCTCACAATGAACACTTCAATAATCTCACACTATCTCACAATGAGCACTTCAATAATCTCACACTATCTCACAATGAGCACTTCAATAATCTCACACTATCTCACAATGAGCACTTCAATAATCTCACACTATCTCACAATGAGCACTTCAATAATCTCACACAATCTCACAATGAGCACTTCAATAATCTAACACCATCTCACAATGAGCACTTCAATAATCTCACACTATATCACAATGAGCACTTCAATAATCTCACACAATCTCACAATGAGCACTTCAATAATCTCACACTATCTCACAATGAGCACTTCAATAATCTCACACTATCTCACAATGAGCACTTCAATAATCTCACACTATCTCACAATGAGCACTTCAATAATCTCACACTATCTCACAATGAGCACTTCAATAATCTCACACTATCTCACAATGAGCACTTCAATAATCTCACACTATCTCACAATGAGCACTTCAATAATCTCACACTATCTCACAATGAGCACTTCAATAATCTCACACTATCTCACAATGAGCACTTCAATAATCTCACACTATCTCACAATGAGCACTCCAATAATCTCACAAATAATTTAAAATACAAAAAAATGCAAACAATCTAAGCCAACAAAGCAGACAAGATGAGCAGATGAAATCAAGGCAGGGGGCCATACCTTGCTGTTTGAGCTGGACATTAAAGTTGTGTGACATGCAAAACAAAGAAGACGAGGTATGTTACAATATGATTATTTTAAATACTGTTATGAGGAGTATTGCTCAAAAGGCACACTTGAAGGCTTCATTTAAGTGCAAAGAAAACTTTAAGACTATTTTATTTTTCAAGATATTAAATATTAAATTCAGAGTACACAGTGATGCTTAAGTGACTGTGTTTAAATGCTATTTTCCATTTTAAATAAAAAGACTGGTGTGAATTGTGTACAACATATTTTCTAACAGTTAAGGGAAACAACTACAGATATTCTGCTTTTAAGTATAAGAGAAGTTAGCTCTGAACATAGCAATCTTTACTCAGTTGTCAAATTCAATTATGTCTGATCAGGAAGGTAGATCATCAGGTTGTCTGATCAGGAAGGTAGATCATCAGGTTGTCTGATCAGGATCTGGTAGATCATCAGGGTGCAGGATTACCTGAATTGTTGGTTTTTCCCAATTAAACGTTATGGGATGCAACACTCCGGTATGTGCTGCTTTTTTTCGGCATAGCTGTTTAACGTCACTTTTGACCTTACCTGACCTGTGTAAGTGTCCAAAAAAATTCAAATACAATTTCCCACGGTTAGACACGAATGAATACACTTTATTTATTCCATTGGTTGATTTAAGTATACCACCAGAACATTGGAAACATGTCCGGTCTTTGTAACACTGTTTAACTGCATGAAACAATTGTATCTCTAATGAAAAGGCTTAATAGATAGAACAGTTTTACACTCAACTCTCGACATCAATACAGTTTGTGCGTGCACCTTTTATTTCAAGAAGATTGCCAGCGCAAGAGCGTTTGTACATAAAGGCTATGTTCTCATATTTAGTACTTCCATATTCCTGTCAACATGTTAAAGGGACTGTCAACCAAGACGACGAGGAAAAGAAAAGTTGTAAAATACCATATTTTTTTACAATTATTAGTTTATATTGATTAAAATATCACGACTGGTATATAACATTACTTGAAAAAAGTTAATAGGTTTTCATATTTTTAGTATATTTGGTAATAGACTTTACTGGGTATGTCTACCAGGTAACTACCAGTTTACTATAAATAACGCTAGTAGATAGATCATCATCATCACGTGGTAAACCCAGGAATGCAAGTTGTGCATGCGTAGTGATTTTGTATATATTTTATATATAAAATTATCATTCTATTTGCGTTAATTATTGTGGGTATATCGCTATGTCACCTATTTTCGCGATGTACTTTCGATTTCACATCGCACAATTTTATTGAATATACTGAAATTATTAACTTTTTTCAAGTCATGTAATTACCAGTCGTGATATTTTAATCAACATAGACTAAAAATTGTAAAAACATACGGTATTTTAGAACTTTTCTTTTTTCGTCATTTGTGGTTGACAGTCCCTTTAACATGTAAAAGTATAAAGAGCAGTGGAAGCGTGGCCTCACTTAAATGCATTACATTTCAACCCGCGAGGTATCAGGGTCGGAATATGGACAAAACCCTCCTGGATAAAAACCTTCCCGTCATTTTCATAGGGGGCAGACGAAAACCCTCCTATGAATAAACATGGGCTGACAAAATCCCTCCCATGAAAAAAAGGGGGAGGACAAAAACCCTCCCATGAAAAAACAGGGGCGGACAAAAACCATCCAGAAAAAGTAATTTAACACTGACAAATGTAATTGTTTCACTTAGTGTTGCATTCATTAATCCGACTAAATTACCCATTGTGTGTTTTGTGTATTGTTTTCAGGGGTGTGAAATAGAAAGAAAATGTGTATCCATTAACTGTAAACATACCGCTTTCTAATGTGCATATATATCCGATAATCCAATATAATAACATCAATAAAAACATAAAATAAGGTCATTTATAGACAAGTGAATTTAAATTTAGATTGAATGCAATACGATACAGTGCGACGTTTAATCGCGTCATACGCTTATTCATGCAAAAAATGTGCTTTGCGGGAAGTTTCTGAAACCTTTGCGAAAATGAAAGTAAAATTCTGTTAACAACTAACATCTTGTTAGCATGTAACTAATTTGTCTTAATTACTTATTTAATTCATCTTTGACTGTAACATTGTCAATTGCATTTTTGCAGACAATATATAAAGCATACTGTATTGTAAAATATTTCAATGATTTGGTTATTTAGGCCCACTAATCAGCTAATCATAACAATGAACTAGTTAATGGCATACAATAATATATATCAAAATAGCAAACTGTGAATCTGCAACTGCGGACAAAACCCCCTCCCGTGAAAGCAATTAAACACCGACAAATGTAATTGCTTCACACATTGTTGCATTCATTAATCGGCAAAATTTACTCAAAATAGCAAACTGTGAATCTTCAACTTCTTTAAGTTTTTAATAAGTTTAATCACAGAATCAATTAAAAGCAATTAAACGCCGACAAATAACAGCATTTCAATTCGGAAATATTTTAATTAGTCAATATATAGTGTAATGTAGCTTCTGAAGTGAAGTTACTATTACAAAAAATAAATATCTCGGATAACCGTCAACAAAATACAAATGTCGGAAACAACATTCAGAAATGACCGATTTCGGATTAAAAATTCATTAAATATCGTTGGTACTTGAATTTGTGGCTCAGATTTCACGGGATGGTTTTTGTCCAGTCCCGTTTTTTCATGGAAGGGTTTTTGTCCTTCCCCGTTTTTTTCATGGGAGGGTTTTTGTCCGTCCACATTTATTCAGGTTTTTTTTTCGTCCGGTCCATATAAAACTGACAGGAGAGTTTTTATCCGGGAGGGTTTTGTCCAGCATTCATTAGGGTCAGTTCGCCAGTGTGTGTGAATGTCAGAGTTTATTTACAGGTTATCGCTGCATCTTCACGACTACCTTATGTGCTGATCTGAGTTCGCGGCCAGTAAAATAATCATTATATAATATAGACGCTATCGCGTGAACTAGGTGAACTGGAATTTTCTTTAGACCAAAAATATGTTAAATGAAGATATTCAGCGATATAATTATGGTATGTCAATAATAGATTCTTAATGTGTTTTCAACAATTCCATGATAAATATTATTTTTGATTAATTTAACAAGAATTATTTCACCATATTGACCAATGTATTAAGCATGAGCACGATGATTCTCGATACTGTTAATAATCAAACCAAATAGCAATGCCCGACAAACCCCTTAAACAGGTTTGTTTGAAGAACGCACCTATAAATATTAAAAATATGTACGGATACTTTGAGTGTGGCCGGTTGACTCATATGTTTTAATTTCACTTTCATTCTTCTTTTGGCTTTCTTTTTTGAATCTATAGGTTTATGACCAGCAATATGTAATAATGTAAAATAAGCCACGAAAACTCCGCGTAACATCCCGTACTGCGTGTGATGCAGCTAAGAACTGCACAGAAAAAGACATTCGCTATCCTTGATCTCATCCATTGAACTCTTTACCTTTCACAAACTCCAACCACAATCAACGCTGTATATCTTTTTAAAAGATATTTCTTGTTTCAAATAACTTTTGTTTTTTAAATTCTAAAGAATTTCAACTAGTGCATAAAAGGCAGATTTTTATGCTGCTTATGGCAATGTGAAATACATCAGAATTACTTTATTTAACAAGACTATTGCCAAGCAATATATGTCCCCTACCGGCTCCACCATTGTCAGATTATCTTTTTTTTAATTTGTTGCCAGAGAATTTTTGACGTACATGTAGGAACAAAATGAAATGACTTGCATAATGTCCATATTGCCATCTATCCATGTTTCAAGTTTCATGAAAAATATGAAGAACTTTTAAAGTTATCACAGGATCCAGAAAAGTGTGACAGACTGACAGACAGACACACAGAGCGCAAACCATAAGTCTCCTTCGGTGAAACCAGTAGGGGACAATAAGCCTGTGTTCTTGTTCAAACAGTTCATGTAGTCTGCACGACTATGCGTCACGCAAGGTGAAATTTTGTTGCAAAAATAAAGTTCTTAACGGTGTGTTTACATTCTGTCCTGGACTCCAGCCGGTGTGTAACCCCCTGACAACTCTGGGTTCTGCACCCTGTAATAACAGTCATTAAACAAGAGCACCGCATAACTGGTGCCAACGCTCGGCTGCTGGTGCATTTTTTAATAAATGAAAGCTTGTCAGAATATTTTATTTTTTTTTAGAGGTCACAGTGACCTTGACCTTTGACCTATTGAGTGTGGCGTGTAGAACTCACTAAGGTGCAGCTACACATGAAGTTTTAAAGTTGTAGGTGGAAGCACTTTGATTTTAGAGCAAATGTTCAAAACCTTGACAAAATGTTAAAAGTTTTAGCACGACACGGACGACACAACATGACGAGCTGGCTATGACAATACCTTGGGTTTTCTCCAAAAACAGCTGAGCTAAAAAATGTCATGGTTTTAAATGAAACAAGGGCTGTTTGTAAAACATGCATGCCCTCCAAATGGGCTGTCAGTTGTAGTGGCAGCCATTGTGTGAATACATTTTTTGTCACTGTGACCTTGACCTTTGACCTAGTGACCTGAAATTCAATAGGGGTCATATGCCAGTCATGATCAATGTACCTATAGTTTCATGATCCTAGGCCTAATTATTCTTGAGTTATCATCAGGAAACAATTTTACTGTTTTGAGTCACTGTGACCTTGAGCGTTGACTGACCTAAAAATTAATAGGGGTCATCTGCCAGTCATGATCAATGTACCTATGAAGTTTCATGATCCTAGGCGTAATCCTTCTTGAGGTCATCATCCGGAAACCATTTTACTATTTCGAGTCACTGTGACTTTGACCTTTGACCTAGTGACCTGAAAATTAATAGGGGTCATTTGCCAGTCATGATCAATGTACCTATGAAGTTTCATGATCCTTGGCGTAAGCATTCTTGAGTTATCATCCGGAAACCATTTAACTATTTTGAGTCACTGTGACCTTGACCTTTGACCTAGTGACCTGAAAATCAATAGGGTTCATCTGCCAGTCATGATCAATGTACCTATGAAGTTTCATGATCCTAGGCCTAAGCATTCTTGAGTTATCATCCAGAAACCATTTTACTATTTCGAGTCACTGTGACCTTGACCTTTGACCTAGTGACATGAAAATTAAAGCGGGTATATTCGATTTTTTTATATGTGTTTAATTGTAATATATTGATAAAATATGTTACAATAACATACAAGGGACAAAATTGTCACAAAACCAGGTTTTCATTGTGAAAAAAAAATCTGATAAAGGGAGAAAACTCAAACTGAACTTTTGAAATGACCAAAAAAAATTAACCCCCTTTGTAAGTTTTTTTTTTTTTAAATCTATTTTTAGTCGTGGCGACCTTGACATTGGAGATATTGACGTGATTCTTTCGTGGGACACACCGTCCCATGATGGTTAACAAATGTGCCAAATGATTTTAAAATCTCACAATGAATGACATAGTTATGGCCAGGACAAGCTCATTTATGGCCATTTTTGACCTTTGAACTCAAAGTGTGACCTTGACCTTGGAGATATCGACGTAATTATTTCGCGCGACACACCGTCCAATGATGGTGAACAAATGTGCCAAATGATTTTAAAATCTGACGATGAACGACATAGTTATGGCTCGGACAAGCTCATTTATGGCCATTTTTGACCTTTGAACTCAAAGTGTGACCTTGACCTTGGAGATATCGACGTAATTATTTCGCGTGACACACCGTCCAATGATGGTGAACAAATGTGCCAAATGATTTTAAAATCTGACAATGAACGACATAGTTATGGCCCGGACAAGCTTATTCCGCCAGCCCGCCAGCCAGCCAGCCAGCCCGCCAGCCAGCCAGCCCGCCAGCCAGCCAGCCCGCCCGCATTCGCCAATCTAATAACCAGTTTTTTCCTTCGGAAAACCTGGTTAAAAATGGGAAAGAAAAATTATACATTAAAGCCGAATTTCATAAAATGCAGCAAAGACAAATTAGCGCCCCGAGCCAATTGTTACATACATATTTTCCTACAATAACCGAAGCATTTGTCTTTGTATTAGGATCGGAGTTAGTGTTCGTGTGTCGTATGAATAGATATCGTTGCGGGAATTCAAATAAACCGTTAAACTAAGTTTAGATTCACATCGTACATGTATGGTATACATGCTGGCGAATTCGGCTGTACAGCCGTTTTCAATTTCAGAATTAAATATCTGGCTTATTTCGCATTTTTCGACACATGTTCTTCTTTACTTTTATTTTAATTTATATTGAAATATATATATATATAATTTTTTACACATTTTATATAAATTCATAAATATTTGACAAAATTGTATATACCCGCTTTAATAGGGGTCATCTGGTAGTCATGATCAATGTACCTATGAAGTTTCATGATCTTAGACCTTAGCGTTCTTGAGTAATCAACCGGAAACCATCTGGTGGACGGACAGACCGACGGAGGGACCGACCGACATGTGCAAAACATTTAACGATTCCTCGCCGCCAGTCGCCGGGGCGCTTAAATTTTGAAATCAGAGTCCCCTGGGCGCTTGAAATTTTCTGATCAGTCTATTTTTCAGTAAAAGAAAGTGGAGATTGTCAAAAAAAATCAAGGTCAGGGTTCTCAATAATGTGTGTGCCAACAGGCCAAAATGTAAAACCAACAGGCCTTCTAAGGGGACCCAGGGGCCTGCTCCCCCTTAAAATTTTAAAAATGAGCACTTGATTTCCTGCATTTTGGGCCATTTTATGGCTATTTTAATGGTCAACAAGGCACTTACATTTGAGCTTTTTTGTGCATTTTATGAATTTTAGCTTTTTTAACTAACAACAGATAAATGAAAAAAGCTCTTTTGCTTTTGTAAAATTTTAACTCATATAAAATGCGATTTTTCACAATAAAGTAATTCGGATAAATAATTCGGATAAAAACGACTTTCGGGTATGTAATTGCACTCGATTTTTAGGGTCAATTTTTACAATTTTGAGGGTGTTTTTTGCACAAGTTTCCAATTGGGACACTTTATTCAGATAAGGAAAAAGCTTCGATTTTGGATTGGGAACGGGGCCTTAATTCGGCCCTACAGGAATGGGGAATAGGCCTGATCGTCCTTCTACCATGCACATTTTTGCGTGACATTTCTAGTTTGAAACGTAACTGAATTAAAACAAACTTTCACAACAACAAAAACTTTGCATTAACACAAAGAACGCAAGCAATCGGGAACAAAAATTCACCATGTGATGAAAAGAACGTCAAAATATTTGACTGGTTTTTTCACTGATTCCAATTTGCGCCTTTTCATTGTTGTTGTTGTTGTAATGCTATAGGAAGATAATCAAGCGACGTCTTTGCTTAATAGCAAAAAGGAGCAAAAGTACCCAACAAACATGCAAATTTCAAAAAGTCAATTGCCGATTTTCCGAATCTAAGCGATTTTCAACCGGCCAAAATCTGATCTGGTGGCCGGCTCTTATTGAGAACCCTGTACCTACTTTTACAAGTAATCGCCATAAACACCACTTGGGGTAATGGATAATCCACTGATAAGAGAATAGCATGACGCGCGTATCGATTATTCTAGCCACATTACACAGTCATTTAAATGCTGACAAGGATGTATCAGGTAACTTTCCAGTTGTCAAACTGTGATGTTCATTGTCCAATCGGTTACGCGAATGCTTATGAGGGAGGGGTTAACTATCGACCATTATTTTTTATTGACGTCGGGAACAAAGTAAGTTTATCGCAGCTTGATTAGCAAGAAGTTGTACCATTTACGTAATATAAAACCAGTAACTAGTACAGTACAGTACGTTTAAGACAGTTTCGGGCATCATCATCACACCTTTTTACTGTAAACAAGTGTTACCTATGAATTATAATTAATACGAGAAATTAATTGCAAGTGGTAAACAATTAATAACTTAGAGCGAGTAAGTTGTGCAAATAACTCCCGGTTACAGTTATGCGATAACGATTTAATTCCAGTACATGTATATTTCATCATGTCCATTTAAAGAACTGATTCCCCTCATTTTTCTGACATTTATTTGACACGTATTGCGCTTTAACAAATTTTCGTTGAATAAATTACGCACACTTGTAAATGTTTCGTCCGATAATCGACACTTAGAAGACTGATGATGGCAACCAGTCGTAATTCTCGTGGACAACGTGAATTTCATGCATTATTCCGTCAAAACATTTATTCGACTCGTAAAGTGTTTAAACAAATTATCATTGAATTCATAACCCAACGACGAATATTTGTTGAAATCTCAAATGGGAATAATTCAATTTGTAATCCGAAACCCATTGCCGTAAGTCGATGTTAATAATGCATTTTTAATCCAAAACACACTTCCGAATGTAAATGTTACCGCCACATTAAAATATCCTTGCTTCAAATTAGCAGTGCAAATTTATTTTGTGTCGAATCTTTTTCTCAATTGAAAAGAGCGCGAAAATAATGCAGCATGTACAATTTCGCGCCATTTGCATAGAAAGGGTGCGTGTATTGAGCGTTTTAACAAGCACACAACACGTCAGGAGATTGACGCATGTTCCAGAGCCCTCACACTACTTTGGGGGAAGGGGTCCGCAGCCCTAGGGAGAGGGAATTTTTTGTAAATGGGGAAATTTTTATAAAAAAACAACAACTGTGTTTAACTGTTATAGTCATATATTTCTATATGTCACTGTCTATAGGACAGAAAGGTGGACTTTTACTCAATCTATTGACTAAAAAATAACAGTAATCTAATTTAAATGTGTGTTGGTAGGTAGGCTTTTTTTCTTACCACAACACTTAATTGAATATTTAACTCAATGAGAATTTCATTATTTTCTGGTATCAGCAGTGTGAAATGCATGACGACATGGTACTAACTTTCAGATACAAGGGACAAAATTGTCACAAAACCAGGTTTTCATTGTGAAAAAAAAATCTGATAAAGGGAGAAAACTCAAACTGGACTTTTGAAATGAACAAACAAAATTAACCCCCTTTGTAAGTTTGTTTTTTTTTAAATCTATTTTTAGTCGTGGGACCTTGACATTGGAGATATTGATGTGATTCTTTCGTGCGACACACCGTCCCATGATGGTGAACAAATGTGCCAAATGATTTTAAAATCTCACAATGAATGACATAGTTATGGCCAGGACAAGCTAATTTATAGCCATTTTTGACCTTTGAACTCAAAGTGTGACCTTGACCTTGGAGATATCGACGTAATTATTTCGCGCTACACACCGTCCAATGATGGTGAACAAATGTGCCAAATGATTTTAAAATCTGACAATGAACGACATAGTTATAGGCCGGACAAGCTTGTTCCGCCCGCCCGCCAGCCAGCCAGCCCGCATTCGCCAATCTAATAACCAGTTTTTTCCTTCGGAAAACCTGGTTAATAATTCTTAATAAGAAGATGTTTGATCCAGATTGTCTTTCTCTGTATATTATTGTACAAATAAATATTATTTTAAAACTAAAGACTGCATTTTGAATAAAGCATTTATTGACTAGCATAAATGTACAGTACACTCCACGCGTTTTCCCCAAAACGCTCCCTCCGCGTGTTTTTTCTGCTAGAGAGTGTTCACGCGGCGTTTGGAGAGCGAGGTGAACTCGATAAAACGCTCGGCGTTACGCAGCGTTCGCTAATTCCCGCGGCGTGTATTACTTTAGCCTAGTCGCTAAATGCAGACAATTTCCGTTCTTATCAGTGACCGCCGCGCAACGCCGCGTTAGCAGTGTGCTAATGGGCATGCCAAAAAATATAAACATTGTTATAATAAATTGTTTAAATACTGTAGTACATGTATAAAAAAACAAGATGTGTTTGTGAAACACAATGTCCCCCTATATGATGTTTGACCTTGTAGGATGACCTTGACCTTGTGAAGGATGACCTTGACCTTTCACCACTCAAAATGTGCAGCTCCATGAGATGCACATGCATGCCAAATATCAAGATGCTATCTTCAATATTGCAAAAGTATTTATAAAATAAGCGATTTGGGCCACATATATTTGACCTCTGACCTTGAAGGATGACCTTGACCTTTCACCACTCAAAATGTGCAGCTCCATGAGATTCACATGCATGCCAAATATCAAGTTGCTATCTTCAATATTGCAAAAGTATTCATAAAATGAGCGATTTTGGCCACATATATATTTGACCTCTGACCTTGAAGGATGACCTTGACCTTTCACCACTCAAAATGTGCAGCTTCATGAGATACACATGCATGCCAAATATGAAGTTGCTATCTTCAATATAGAAAAAGTTATTGCAAAATGTTAAAGTTGGCGCAAACAGACAGACCAACAGACAGACCAACAGACAGACCAACAGACAGGGCAAAAACAATATGTCCCCCACTACTATAGTGGGGGACATAAAAATTGTATAGAAAATTAATATATGTTTTAATTAACAGGTACGTCTACAATATGAATTAATACGCCAGGTGATCCTTTAAAGTTTATAAGGATAAATGTTCCGTAAAATTTCCAAATGAGAATAATAATTAGTAATCCAAAACACAATACGATTTTAAATGTTAACACGACGTTTACAAATGCTTCCAATATACAGTCATCATGTATATTTCCCGACAAAAGCGCGTGAAAATTATGCTGTACAAGGTCAAGGTATACTCCTGCAAAGCGTGTGTGTATTGATTTTTTGATACGCAGAGAACACTTAATTCTGTTGATTTCGGTTAAAAGCTTCTTTGGTATTTTTTAACAAAATTATATCACGAATAAGTTGATATTTCCTGCAAAATAATTTCAAATCGAGCACGCCGAATCTTTATCGGTATTTTAGAAGAGTAATTATTTTAACAGTAATTGTACTGTAAACTGATTAAAGAAGACATCTGGGCGGAACTGGATTTAGTGTTCGACGTTATGAAAACACGCAAAGCTTGTCTACTGACCTATTGTGTAGACTGCTGTCTGCAGTGTTTTGACAAAAGGGATTAACATGTGTGAATGTCACTCTTCCGATTTGGTCCATAATTACTGGTAAACATTATTTTGAATGTCGACGCAATTAGAATACAACTGTGAATATTTAATGCAACTATCAACTCAATAGTAATTACCACCTTTTTTTAGCAATCAATGGAATCACCTACCTACAAAGATAAAATAAATGCATTATTGAGCAGAGAATCGACTTTGTTCCGACAATTAAAACCATGCCTTATGCATTCATTGAACGTGTTTACTTGAGTAAGTTATGCCTTCAGACAGGAAGCGGCTTTTCTTTGATAACGTCAAACTGTCAATCCACACAGATTTGCGAGACTTTTAGGGTCCTTGGTCATTTGTTTACATGTTCAGTATAGAAAAAACACCTGCTTACATGAAAACTTTGGATTAATTTATCAAAATAAAAACAATGTTGCAAACTGTTATATTAATTGGTAAGTATCAGTTTAAAGACGACGTTTTGTTTGTCGTAAATCAACGAGTTTTCTATACAAATACTTCAACAACCACGTGGGGATCGATCTATCTTGGTTGTTTTTTAATGGTAAATTATATATATATATAAATAAATATATATATATATGTACTTGTAATATATGTAAATGTAATTTTATTTGAAAATCAGGAAGTCAAACAAAGTTAAATTGATCGTTATCTCGTAAAACGCGGAGTTTCCCCCCGCGTTGCCAACGCCGAGGGCCGCCGCGTCGGCTTATCAGTTTTGGCGATCGTTAACCGCCGCGTTCAAAATCATGCAAACGCCGCATATCGCAGGATTTTCTTAATCTCCCTCCAGGTCAATCCCCGCGGAGTAACGAGGGAAATTGGGGAAAACGCGTGGAGTGTACTGTAAATGAAACAAAACATTTACGAAAATAGCAGTTCTGAACGATTCAGACGCTTTCCGCAGTTGCGTAAAATTCAGATGCGGATTTTATAACAGAAAAAACTTTTGAGTCAGCGGTTAAAAAACAGGGTCGTTGGGTAACCGGAAACAAGACCTATTTTTCGTTAGGACTATATTGGACAAAGCGATATAACGGACCATGATATATTGGAGTCAATTTTCAACTATAAATCAGCGTTTTTTTGTTGTTGATTTTTTTTTTACATTTTCTGAGGGGAAAAAAATCAGTTTTAGAGGGGAAAAATATACTTTTCAGGTGGGGGACTGCAGCCGAAATTCGGGGGCAGATTTGATAGATTGAGGGCCATGTGTTCAGAGGCAATATTTCATCAAATCTATAAATAGACACTTAAAATTTATTTGATACTATCGAAAAATGGCAAGGTTTGTGTTAAAGAAATAATTGAGAGCTTTTATTGTAAATATTTACCAGAAAGTGATTTATAAACGGGATTATCGGGTAATATATAGAAACTTGAAAAGTATACACTAATAGTCGGGTTGATACGGATGTATTGGGGAATCCTTCGAGTCGGGATTTTACTATCTGTGCGGGAAAGTTTTAAAACAATATAAAAAAAATTATATATTTTTTAATGACTGGGGGATTTTCTTGAGGAGTCATAGCGCACCAAATGACATCTTTTGATGCTGTTTTTCTTTGAGTTATAACGTGAATTGACATGTTAAATTTTAAAAAAATCAACGTCTGAAGGGGACTAGCCTCCTGAACCACCCCTATCAGCCCCGGGGCGCCTGACAAAAATCCTGTGAAAAGCACTGGTGTGCATCACTAAACCGATGTAATTCGTGACAAAAAGAGGAAACCAATGCATACTTCTTCAAAACACATTAAATTTACCTGAATGTGACTGTCAACTTACGGAAGTTTTTCTTTGCATGCACCCAAAAAACATGACCTTGTTTCAACACATTATTATTGTTACCATTTTTTGTTGTTGAAATTTGGAACAGTGTAAATATTTTACATTGTTATAGACTTAGGCTACATACAAAAAATTATAATGTGAAAAAGATTGGTGTTCTGGGACCTAACTGATAGCAACACTTAAAGTCGGCAACATTACAACAGTTTTCCAATATGGTAGAGCATATGAAAGAATGACAAAGTAAATAAAAAGCAATTATTTGTTGCTTTCATGGCACCATTTGCATGAGTTCGTGGCTGAGACAGGTAAACATTGATAAGTTCCTGTGTTCCTTAGCCCTTGCAGTGGTGATCAAATTTTTGCAACTTAGGACAATAGACAGCGTATTGCAACCCTCATTAACTATTTGAGTAATAAAGCTGAGAGTTTAATTATTGCAACTAGCAGCCCAACACTGACAGGAGGTATTTAAATTGCAACGTATGCAGCTGGTTCAACGGGTGGGGTAATTGCACCGTAATATACAATGCGTTTTTCACACGAATGCTTACCATACGACATGTTTTCACTCAGTTTCAGTGGTCCACGAAGAATGTAGATTACAAAAACGACTAGCATAAACCAAACAGCCCACAGATATGTCCAGGACCATTGAATCCATCCCTTGATTTGGCCGCAAAATCTTGACAGGAAACCTGCCATAACGGTGTTATGTCATATTTTGCCTTGAAAGAATCGCTAATTGTCATGGTTAAAAAGCAGTAAATATAATCCCGCTTGAGTTTGACTTACTGGGGTCGGACCTCCAGTCATGATTATTGTTATACAAAAGCGGATCCAATCGAAAAAAAATACAATAATAGAAACAATTAATATTAATAATCAGCCAGTATTGTTTATGTTTACATGTTCTAATGACTTTCAATATGCGTATATATACATTTACTTGTCGGCATATTTGAGAATGTGTTCACTAAGATTTGACCATGAATGTTTGTTATGCTTGATTAATCTGTGTATTTTTCCTAGTATAGTTCAATGGTATGTGATTGCTTGATTGTATAAAAGGGACAGAAACGAAAATTGATAAACGTCGATGTCTTCCGAAAGGGACATTAAACGGGGATGCAGTGTATTGGTGCTCTACACCACTGACCACTGACGCCTCTGGAATCGGGGCGTTTCCTGTATCCCACACGATCCCCCGCTAATACCTCTCTTGGGGCGGAGAGCACAGTACCAACACACACTATCTAATAAACAAAGTATAAACAATCATCATCAAAAATAATAATGGTGGTTATGATAATACTTACAATAATGATGATGATGATGGTACTGATGGCGATGATGGTGATGATAATGCTGACTACCAGTGAACAGTAAGGTATCATTGGCCACCGTGCACTGGTGTATTTGTATAAAAAAATATCGGCGAAAACCCGGGGTAAATTTGACCTACTTTGGCTTAACATTAAATATTTTCCCCTTATAGGCCACAGGGGCAGGTCAGCACATAAAGTAGTCGTGAAGACCCAGCGATGACCTGTAAATAAATTCGACACACATACACACACACACACACACACACACACACACACACACACACACACACACACACACACACACACACACACACACACACACACACACACACACACACACACACACACACACACACACACACACGCACGCACGCACGCACGCACGCACGCACGCACGCACGCACGCACGCACGCACGCACGCACGCACGCACGCACGCACGCACACACACACACACACACACACACACACACACGCACGCACGCACGCACACACACATACACACACACACACACACACACACACACACACACACACACACACACACACATGCGCGCGCGCACGTGCACGCACGCACGCGCGCACACGCATACACTCGCACGCAAACACAATTGGTAAATAAGCTCGTTTTCACACCTAGTTCGGAAAGGTAGTTTTGCCTACTTAAAACATAAAACAAACTATTTTTATACAAATGTTCTAAAGAAAAAACGGTTTTTATTTTAAAATGTATTTGGAAGAATAAAGTAGGAATTCGGGACGACAATTAAGTCTTTACCTTTACTGATACTGTAAGATTATATATATAATATACACACATAAAGCGCGCTAGATGTACAGCAACACCACGCCCGTTTGAACTTTCTCTATATATCAACGTTAAAAAGAAATTGATTTTATAAAAGACAAAAAAAGATACAGCACGGCGAGCACATGATTTGGCGTCCACGTGACATGAAAGGTTATGAGAATGGCGCTGAGAACTTTGGCCATTGCGTGGTTCTGTTTCTTGTCTGGACAAGAATGGGGATGATCCTTGGTCCAAGGCAATGAACTTTCAATCCATGTTGGTTTTTTTACTTTCAATGTCATGTATTGTCTTAGCTATGACAGCAGCAGCAGACGTTTCATTTACTTAGCTTGATACTACTAACACAACCTCCCGATACACTGTCGCGATTTTTGTCAAACATCCTGGTATATCTCTAGAAGTCGGTACATGTATTTCGCTGTCGGAAGATTTGCTTTCACCATCTACAAATCGCATACATAGAAACATTTAACAATATTTAAAGATATACGCACATGTGCATACATCCTTGATATACGTAACCCGTTTATAGTTTTCACTATGCGCATTATCAATGACTTTCACAACCTCCGCGCAGTGATTTGACGGGAACCAGCATAGCGTGAGAGCAAGGAACGACAACTCTGCATGGAGATTGTGACTTTCATTGGATTGCAGGGTAGCCAAGTGCTTCTTTCGTAATGCAGTTTTGCGATAAACACACATATGCAATACTATTATCAGTGTCATTTGTATATAAAATGCGATAAGCGGTGAGTATTGTAATAATAGGAGTAGTCATTAGAAACTGGGCATAACAAGGCGATGCCCGAACTGTCATTTGCCCTTCGATAAATTGCGAAAAATATTCAATGGCGTCAAAGGCAAAAACGGAACAACCCAGGCAATAGCAATCATAATGCATTTTTTTGTGGGTGATCGCCTTGTACTGTATGCGATAGGCTTGAAGACAGCCTAGTATCTATCCCAGCAAATGACGAGAAGGTGTGCCGCCGATACGCTGTCAAAGTGTAATCCAGACACAACCAAAGATCACACAACAAAGTTCCAAACGGACTGTAATCGATCAGCATAAAAAGGTATCACGACAAGGCCAATCAACGTACCAGCAACATCAAGCTTAAAAGAAAATAATTACTCCAAATGTGTAAACTCTTAAACACAATAAAGGTAATGGTGACCAGACTTGAACCGACGAGAATTGTGACGGCCAATAACATTTCGACAGTCGCTTTGACAAAGGTTGCCGTAGAAACCAACATTTGAGCCGACGATTATATTATTCTGTTATATTAACGAAATTCTTCGACATGTGTGTCCATATTTAAATGTTTAATGGGCAACGGATAGCGTATTCCTCTGCAATTTCGAATAAATACATTCATAATATTTATAAAATCCGTAGTTCTTTTTATCCGATATATTGCAATTTGTTGATTATTAATAGTAAATATTCGCTTTTATAAAAAA
The DNA here is from genome assembly GCF_020536995.1 of Dreissena polymorpha. NCBI lineage: Eukaryota > Metazoa > Mollusca > Bivalvia > Myida > Dreissenidae > Dreissena > Dreissena polymorpha. The sequence continues at coordinate 51,133,778 of NC_068355.1, read as the reverse complement.
AACTACATTTTTTAACATTGATATTAAATTTACTTTGTTATTTGATCATTTAGAAATGCATTTATTTATTAAACTCATTATCTTGATAGTTTTACATTATATGCGGCAAATGCATCCTCTGTGATGTCGATTAGATTGGGAGTGACGATGCCTTAAAGGGGCTGTCAACCATATTGACGGAAAAAAAGTTGTACAATACCGTATTGTTTTAGAATTATTAGTTTACATTGATTAAAATATCACGACTTGTATATTACATTACTTGAAAAAAAGTGTATGTATCGGTGCATAATTTCTTCCAGCATTATGGGGCCATTTAGCACTTAATCATTTTCAGACAATACACTTTCCTGGGAAGCAACCACCCACTAAGTTGACGGTCACTAAAATTGAGTGGGAAAAACCTTCAAAGCTATGACAACATAGCATGTTATTTCACAGTAAGTCGTTATAAACTAATCCGGCATGACCATATTATCGGGGTGTACCATATACGTTTCCGTACAATTGCGACTTTGAGGTCAGTTTGTGAACCTTATCTCAGATGACCACATTGAGGGTTTGTCGAGATAAACATGTAAGGTGTATACAACGTTGAGGCGCGCTGTGGCATGAAGAGGGTGACAATTCATTATCAGCCCGTATTTGCACTGAGTAAGAACCGTCAGAATGTATTTGTTTTAACACTTTTTAATAACGCTAATCTTTCCAGTCCAGTCTGAATTTGTGATTGCATTGACAGAACCCACAGCTCGATCGTGACCTATCGGTGGGTTTCACATTCTAGATCTGGAGAAATGAATTCATCCTGAACACTTTAACCATTCAACATTGGAGCTTTTAAAGTATGCTTTAGCATGTGCATGTATTTCCTATTTTACTTGCAATGAAATCGACCGACTATACGTAGTTTATTTGAACGATTATATTGTTTAAACGATGAAACTAATCTTATTTGTATATCCGTCGTAATAACCGTAGTCGTTGCCAAATACCTGATCGTTACATATGCGCTTTATGAACAAATTAGTGTCATAAGACTTATTTTCCCCTGGTCAGTTCTGTCCATATTCAAATTAATTTATGCATTCATTTAATTGCATTTGTTTTTGTTTACAGTTTAATGGGTTATATTAGTTGCTTATGCGAGTAATTTGTCCCTTTCATCATTATTAAATGATAAATGTTATTGAGAAAACCGGTTTACTGCATGCTCGGCCGCAAGGCTCAGTCGGCATTAACTTTTGTTAGCAAATAATATTGCTACGTTTCAACAATTAGCTGAGTACACTAACACATGTCTAATCGCCTTATAATTGTGCCAATCTTCAAAACTTAGCCGGTTCATATAATGAAACAATTGAATGACGCGAAGTCTTTTTTAAATTATACAATCCACAGTGTTTGTTATTCAATTGCGTATCTTCCTAACAATTTTCTGTTCACAACCTAAGACCATTATTTACGTGTATATTTTGTTTTAAAATAAAGGGAAGAATAGTTTTTAAAGTTAATAGCCACGTTTTTTGTTCGCAAATTACCTCTGCTGAACCCCGCCTTCATGTCTAGCATTTAAATTCCACAGGGGAATGTATTTCTGAACAAAAACCCCACAGTCTTCCAAATTGTATAATCATAATTATAATTTCAATAAACCTCTATGTGAATTAATTCACAGTCAACTTATATTGTTATTAAACGGTATTGCAAAAATATATTGAAATGTAATAGAATAATAATCATTTATTCCCCCCAAAGTAATTAATATTATGTTGTTGCTTTTTCAACTATGATATGTAAATGGTTTATTTAAACGCATATTAAATTGTATACGTTTTATATCAATATTTCACATTAATTTATTCGTTTTAAATCAATATTTCACATTAATTCTGTTTTTCTTTATATATGTATTTGTACATTTAGATATACATCTAAAAATTTCCCTATTATTTTTCTAATTCTATCAAAGTTCATTTATTTATTTATTATTTATATATATCTTTTGAAATTGACATTAAATACTGATGAAACCAAGAAAGTTTACTGAAATATCATTATAACCAGTAGAATAAATTTATATGTTCATGCATATGTTACACAAAACATAGGTTGGTTGTTGTGAATAAACATAATGTTTTTGTGTAAAAATGTCCGCCTTTGAGGACCAAAGTTAAACATCTGATATACTGTTCAATTGCACTTTAACATGCTAACATTAGACTAAACATGAGCATGGACTGGATGGAAACATATAGGTGAACTTGGTGGAAAACATAAGCATGAACTACCGGTAGGTGGTAAACATGAGACTGAACAAGGTGGAAAACATGAGCACGAACCACATGGAAAACATGATATTGAACCGGGTGGAAAACTTGAGCATGAAATGGGTGGAAACATTAGCATGAACTGGGTGAAAAACATTAGCATAAACTAGGTGGAAAACCTGAGACTGAACAAGGATGAACACATGAGCACAAACCGGATGGAAAAGATGAGATTGAACCGGATGGAAAACTTGAGCATGAACTGCGTAGAAAACATGAGAAAGAACTGGGTGGAAAACATTAGCATGAACTGTGTGGAAAACATGAACATGAACTAGATGGAAAACACGAGCATGAACTTGATGGACATCATGATATAGAACTGAGTGGAAAACACAAGCATGAACTATTTAGGAAACATTGCCATTAACTTGGTGAAAAACTTGAGAACAAACTGGGTGGATTTTTTTTTCATGAACTGGGTGAAAAACATGAGAATGAACTGGGTGAAAACATGAGAAATATCTAAGTGGAAAACATTATGGGACTGAACTAGGTGGAAAACATTAACATTGAACGGGTGGAAAACATGATCATGAACTAGGTCGAAAACATGAGCATGAACTAGGTGGAAAACATGAGACTGAACTAGGTGGAAAGCATGAACATGAACTATCAGGAAATCATGAGCATGAACTAGTTGGAAAACATGAGCATGAACTAGGTGAAAAACCTTAGAATGAACCGTGTGGAAATCATGAGACTGAACTAGGTGGAAAACATGAACATGAACCGGGTGGAAAACATGAACATGAACCGGTGGAAAACATGAGACTGGACTAGGTTTGCAACCATGAGCATTAACCGGATGAAAAACATGAGATTGAACCGGATGGAAAACATGAGCATGAACTGGGTGGAAAACGTGAGCACGAACTGGGTTGAAACCATTAGCACGAACTGGGTGGAAAACATGGGACTGAACTAAGTGGGAAATATGAGAATGAGCTGGGTGAAAACACGAGCATGTACTGGGTGGAAAACATGAACATGAACCGGGTGGGAAACATAAGATTTAATTGGGTGGAAAACAAACTGCATGTGTGCACAGGATATAAAATAACTGTATCTATACTGACCGTAAAGACATAGATGAAGCGTATTTAAGTTGATTTGTATTAAGAGGAAATCTCACTTCCAAGTCATTCGCGATTTAATTTCGTTGAAATTTACTACACAACTTTTAACCCAACGTGAAAGATTGCAATTTTCTGTGAGCTTATAAGTTTTATAATAAACCTGACAAAAAACGCTTTCCATGTAGGACCAAATAAATGTTATTCTTAAAAGTAAGGTAACAAGATCTAATTCGATGTAAAATACTATGTTTTTTTATTGTTGGAGTTAATATATCCTTAAATTAAATCAGTATCAAGTACAATTGTCGGAATGTATAAACTGGCACGATCCGCGCCCCTGTGAGACGAACTTTCTCTGGCCAACTTACCTTGTATAAGATACCCAAACAGTGCATGGATATTAATATTGCAGTAGAATCGATAGGCGGGTTCGATTTAAGAAAATCCCAAGTATTTAACTTGTCGACTTAGTATTACATGCATTATTAATATCGAACGTGTTGGGGAAATAAAAAGTGATTACTAAATACATGTACTTGGTGTGCAAACATAGTGGAATACAAACATCGTATTTTTGCCGCATATCTCGAAGTCTAGATTCAAAGCATAGAAACCATGACGGATTCATATTTAGTACCGCGTCCAAGAACTACAGAGTAAGTGGAATTTATTCACAAAAATGTAAATATCGAAGTAAGCAAAATATGAATATAACCTTAATTGATTATATAGTGTTATTGATTAACTCTAAATAAATGAATCTGTTTTTCTCTTCAGCACTTGTTCAAAACGTACTTCGCAATAGTCCCTATGTATATTCTCTAAAATGTAAGCATCTATTATACTTCGTTCAACTTTTTTGTATTACCAGTGCTCAACAACAGTAGATGCAACTACTGCCTCAGTATTATTATTATTATTATTTTCATATTATTCTCGTTTTCCTACTTCTTTCTCTTCTAGAAGTAGTAGTAGTACGTTAAGCAGATGTACAGAAAGAACAAATATGATTTGATTAACATTTTCAATGCAAGTCAAGACCGTTAGGTACGTCTAAATTGCATTTATAGGTACTGTATGGCAATGATGTTTCACGTTAAAATTGTTAAGTGAGACCAAATAGAATTTTCATATTAATGCTACGCAGCCTCATTGTATGTATTTAATTTTATTGATATGCGATGAATCAGCTGAGACTACTAGAGCATTTTAACATGATAATTAAACTTGAGTGAAATAAAACGGTTTTATTATTTCACTCTGGCCTGGTGCCAGTTTTTTTTACTACTGTTAATTATTATTTTTTTAATGTTAAACTTGCTTCATCTTTTGTGTAAAAATCGATCTGTTACCCGTTTAAGACAATGAATTTAATTTCAATCAAAAATATTTTATGCGATAACAATATAGGAATTCATGCATTAAATTGTCCAACAACAGTTGTGAGAGGCATTTTTGTAATAATGAGACGTCATTCAATTATATATGACGTCAGAATCCAATAAGTGTTATGAGACTTATGCAAAATAATGCTGAGTACTTTATACAATCTTCGTACACGACCATGAAATTAACAGAAGATGTGTGATATTAGACTTTGATCGTATTATCATTTTATTTATGGTAATATACAACAATAATTGTCACCCCTGGCTCCGCCACCCGTGGAAATATGTCTTTATGACCACTTATGAAATGATAAACCTATCTTACACTGATATCAACAAATATCCTCTATCTTTTTAATGAACGAAAAGTTCAAAGTCGTTGTATACGACGGACTTCGTACTTATAGCCATGTCTTTCAGTTTCCGTTTGTAATAACGGACGGTATTTTTTTCGCTTCTGGTAAGTCATACAAGGAAAGGTTTCACGCTGAATTTCTGTTATTAAGGACATGAGATATGATAAAGCCACCTGCCAGACACATGTCGCCATGCGCATGCATTAAATTGAATTAAATACCAGGTAACAATAATATTTAAATGACTTATTGATTTAAATGAGAAATATTGAAATAAATCTCTTCAAACTTTAACGATGGCCTCCATTATTATATCCGATTTTGGCCCATCGGCGTGGTAAGGAAAAATCGCAGTACGCATTCGTATAAGCCGCGCTCTGGGAAAACCGGTCTTAATGCACGTGCGTAAAATATCGATCCAGATTAACATGTGCCGTGTGCACAGGCTCATCTGGGACGAAACTTTCATCTGAGATTGAATTTTCTTTTTGAAAATATTTCATTTAAACAAATAATTCAATAAAGGCGGAAAGTGTCATCCTTAATTAGCTATGCGTATTGCGTTTAGTGTTGTTTCATACAGGCGTGTTGTTTCTGGTTTTACAGACCTTCCGTACCTTAAGTTTTAATGAATGAGGACCTTGGTCTAAAGTTCTATACAGAACCGTAAGAGCGATGTACCAAATACAGGTTTAACAGTGTGAAGTACTTCGGACTTGAATGGTATTCCTATAATTGTTTCAAATCATGCTAGTATTATTCAATTGTCGTGTATATAGGCATATCTTCGTTGATACTCTTAACAGCCCGGATAAGCTCAAATATTGTCAAAGAACTCTATCTGAACTCGATAAGAACGCGCTCTCGGGGACTTGCGTTTTCACCGAGTAAATAAAGCAGCCTGTATGTCAAACAATCGCACTCGATAGACCGTAAGCTCGTTATAAGAAGATTTACAAAATAATGAAAACCCAGCAAGAAATTAAACACTAGAATTATTGGCCCTCTCGTGAATTACCCAGTGATAAAAATGTAATAAGATAAAATAAACATTCTATTTATTGCATATCCCGTTTAAGTAGGAATGTCAATACTATTTATCAATGTTCCCCTTTCATTTATAAATCCCACTGTGGACTGAAACACATTTGGTAGTCGTTTAGGTAAGTGGTGGCAATCTGTCATACGGGGGAAATTAAAGGAGATGATCAGGTATTACAATTTACAATCTCGAGTCTTTTTTCGATCGTCCCCTGCCTTTGGCATCTACTAGCATATAGTTCTGAACACTGGTTGAATTTAAGCACTATTATGTTGTAAATAGAATTAAGTTCTTCGGAAGTTTTAAATCCGATGAAAGGTACCTTTATATATTTAAATCACTTTACTAAAGAAATGATCGAATGAAACACAGACAATACGCGTTATTTGTCAAATACATAAAGGTAAATTAGAGGAACAGTGCAACGCCTCTCTCTATATATATGTAATGCTATTGGTTCTGTTGCTTCTGTTAATACTGTAAATGCTGCTCTTGCCACTGTTAATATTACAATTATTGTTGCTACTGTTAGTATTGCTACATACAGTGTTTCTTCTGATACTGTTGCTTCCGCTGCTATTGCTACTGTTGATGTTTCTACTACTACTGTTGTTATTGTAAATATTGCTTCTGCAACTGTTGCAACTGTAAATATTTCTTCTTTTATTGTTGCTACTGTTCATATTGCTACTGACACTGTTGATACTGTTCATATTGATACTGCTACTGTTGCTACTGCTCATATTGCTACTGATAACGTTGCTAATGTTAATATTGCCTTTGCTACTGTTGTTGGTGTTATTATTGCGACTTCTACTGTTTGTACTGTAAATATTGCTACGACTACTGTTGTTCGCTTAATATTGCTGCTGCTACTGTTTCTATTGTAAATATTGCTACTGTTGCTTTTGTTAATAAGGCTGCTACAACTAATATTGCAACTGTTACTGTTTCTACTGTATATATTACTAAGGCCGCTGGTGCTATCATGAATCTTTCTTCTGCTACTTTTTACTGTTGGCATGCCTTTGATACTGTTGTTGCTGTTACTTTTGCTACTACTACTGTTGCTACCGTTTATATTGATACGGCTTCTGTTATTACTGACGCTTATGGTAACAGTAACTTTTAAACATGATAACAAACATGTCTTATAAAGAATTACCAACGCTTTCCCATACGCACAGGAAAATCAATTGGAGTTCAGTAATTCCAACATTGATTGAAATTATCTCTTTTCAAAGGCTTTTAATGTACAGGTAGCTAAAGGTAGGCAAATTAAATTTAATACGACCTATTCAAATAACAAGGGTCTTTTGAGCAAATATTGTAAAACGGTATCTGTTATGAATGCTTTGTATTATTTATTACATATTATTTATTTACCCCATGGGTAGAAGTCGCGTTTGGTCAGTTTTCATGTATTAAAACTTTTTAAGCGTATGTTATACATAACATTTAAAGTTCTGAACAGAAAGCATCAAACTAGCGTGCATATCGGAAATACGTTCACAGAGTCAAATGTATGTATGTCTATATATTCATTGGCGTCGCCCTGGAGGGCGGCGACTAGTATGTAATGCAATTTTTTTTCGCTTATGGGAGGAGAAGTAATTTTACGGATCAATGTATATTTTTTTGTTTTAAGAATATATTGCATAGTGGTGATTTTTTTGTGTAAATTAGTGTAAATAAGTACTGCATTTGTGCCTATTACATTTATTGCAACATTTATTGCCAATAATGCAAAGCTAATTGTTTTCATTACTAACTGATCCACAACTGATCACAGGGGAAAGATCACAGGGACTGGGCAAATACGCGAAGCTTTCTGGTTTTGTATAAAAACAAATGATGTTTTGTATAAAAACAAAACATAATCAAAATATATTTATTTTTTGGTTTTTCTAATTTTCTTATTTAGTGGATAATCAATGTTGTACGATATTTGACGACCTATCGCGAAAGCAAGTTTATTGGAAGGCGTAGTGGTACGAAAACGTACAATGTATTAGTTTATTATAATTAAGATCGCTATACACAACTTCACCAACTAGCAATACATAAGTGAATGTCAGCCGGAATAGCTCAGTTGGGAGAGCGTTAGACTGAAGTTGTTTACGCAACAGTCATCTAAAGGCCCCCGGTTCAATCCCGTGTTCCGGCACGAACGGAACAGTTCGGCGGCTGACACTTTTTTTCAGTCAGGTAAATAAATATAATAAAGCTTTATTTTATGTTGACATTTTAAAATCCATTTTACTACAATTGGACATTTCTATTAAAATTAATGGATGCATCGTGGTGACAACTTAAATTAAAATTTCGTACATCACTTAAATATCTAATAAAAAAATAAGCGTGTTTTTATATTAACAAATAAATGCAAACAACACATCTATTATCCATGTATTTTTATGGTTGTCTATCATAGGCCTATCCGTACCACATATAGAGCGCGAAGCGCGACACGTATTATTGATTGTTACAATGAGTTGCGATAAAGGAAGCAGTCGCTTATCATGGAGGAGCTGTGTCCCAGCAACCCGTTTCCCTAGAGTCAAGCACTCCTCGGAGTTTTTTTTTAAGAACCACATATATAGCGCGAAGCGCGACACGTATTACTATCCAGGTGGAATGGGCGCTTTAGCATTATCCGACCATTACGTCCATAGTTATCTTCCTTAGAATTTGAGAAATTTTGAAATCCTTGTTCGAAGTCCAAAATTTTCATCCGATTGTTCCCAAACTTTCACAGGATTTTTTTATCAATGAGGACCCAACCCAAACTCTTTATGAGCAATATCGGACCATAAGAATCCAGAATTATATCTCTTTGAATTTAAAAATTAAAGGGAAAAACTGCTTGGTTAGGTGATTATGTCAACATTTTTCATCAGATTCTTTTCAAACTTACAGTGTCTTCATATCAATGAGCATTTTTACCTCATTTAAAATGAGAAACATCGGGACAATAAGTCCAGAATTTTTTCAATTAAATTTGACAAAATAAACAATTTCCACTTGTTTAAAAGATTTCACAACTTTCGTCTGAATCTTTCCAAACTTGTTAATTGTTTTTATATCAGTATTACTCGAACCCTTTTGAAAATGATGAATATTGAAGCAATAAATCTATTATGATTTTTTACTGAATTTCAAAGTATTGTGAAATGCAGGGGTCCGTCTTATCAAAGATCGTACGACAATGTTAACTTACGATTGAATTTTGTAATTTTAAAATATAAGTGATAATGATTTGTATGTTTCAAATATAAAGGATATTTGACAGCTACTTTGAAAATGAATGGAAATGTTCAACAAAAGTAATTATAAATGTGACGATTACGTATTTATGGCGCTTCGAAAATTGCATCGTAAGGTGAGAATGTCGTACGATGTTTGATAAGACGGGCCCCAGATTTTTAAAAACCTACACAGTTCTGTTCCATTAATGAAAATTGTACACGGATACCAGTAAAAAAGGAAACCAATGTAAATAAAATGAACTATGAAATATTTGGGGGTTACAACACAAAATCATAGATAATGGTTATTTGGGGGTTATAACACAACATCATAAATAATGGTTATTTGTTGGTTATAACACAAAATCATAGATAATGGTTATACCAATATCTTTTTCTATTTTCTTTAAAATAATCGGCCAATATATTTATATTTACAGTAGAAAAAAATCGCTCCATGTAACTTCATTGAGTGCCTTTTACACTGAAATTCCCGACGCCCTTTGCTGCTTTGCATCAATACTTATCTTGTTTCAATTTGCAATTCTATATGACCTATATGTTGTTGTTTTTTTTTACAATTTATCAGTGACGAAAATAAATAATATGTCAGTACCACGCACACGCGGGGAATTTCGCTGGAAACTTAACTTTTCGACGAATTTAATTACCGACCGGTTGCAAGCGATGACCGTGATTTTAAATGGATATATCATCTTAATAAA